>NC_056751.1:13188418-13280918 GCF_019279795.1 Protopterus annectens
TGAGTTTTAAAAATGCCAAATGACATCTTTAAAAGGAATTTCTTTAAACATTAATGGATTGAATAATCCGTGTAAAAGGGCAAGCCTAATAAGATACATTAATCTACACAAGGCCAATCTAGTCTTCCTGCAAGAAACCCATCTCTTGAAAAAGATATTGATAAACTAGCCACTAATAAGTATACAGTATTGGTTAGTTCAGAGCACACTCAGAAAAAAGAGGAGTGGCTATTTTATGGAATAAAAGTATGCCCATTCCTAAAACCATTAAGTCTTATCAGGATGACAAAGGAATGTTTTGTATGGTTACAATACAAATTAATGGGAAGACTTACACTTTAATTAATGTATATTGGATACCTGGAATTGGTATTAATACAGTGAAACATCATATTGATAAGATCATATCATTCTCTATAGGGGATATTATTTTAGCTGGTGATTTTAATTGTATACTACATGAAAGTGATACTACCACTATAAAGAAAAGAAGAATTACATCTAATGCAAAACATTTAAATGATTTTGCTAATTCTTATCATTTGAATGATATTAATAATCAGATAGAGTCAAAATCATTACCATACACCTTTTTTCTAACAGATACAAAACTTATTCAAAAATAGATAGGGTCTTTATTTCTAACCAGATGGTAACAGATTTAATTAATTCCAAAATCATTTCATGTCCTATATCTGATCATAACTCAATTGTTTTTGAATTCATGATAAAAAATACTCATAATGTTCAGATCAAAAGGATACCAGCATACTTAACTCAGCTAAAAGACTATAAAGAATATATACTTTCAGAAGTACAACATTTTCTAGACATAAATAATACTCCTGAAGTCTCCATTGTCTATGTTTGGGATGCCTTAAAATCATATCTATATGGACAAAGTATCAGATGGTATAATAACAAAAGGAAATCTTGGGATAAGGAATTGTTAGATATTCAAAGTAAACTGGACTCTTATAAACATAATAATAAAGAAAATATTATGGACAAGAAAGTTATTGAAGAAATAAACAAACTAAATGAGAAATACAAAGAAATTCTAACTCATAAAGTTAAAATAACTTTAGAGAAATACAAGTTTTGCCTTATTCAATAAGCCCCAAATACTTACATAGACTCAAAAATAAAACAAAAAGATTGAATAAACAAAACCATATCAAAGAAATCTTTTCTCTAAGGAAAAAGAAGAATGTTTCTAGTATACCAGAAATACTGGACGAATTTAGAAATCACTTTCACAAGATTAACCATAACAACATTAACATGGAACCTAAAGATAAAATAAAGGAGTTTATAACCACAAACATGAATAAAAAGCTTAATAAACAACAGATTAAACTATTGGACAAGAGTATTTCATATACAGAAGTTATTACACAAATAAATAAGCTTAAATCAAACAAAGCATGATGGTATTATACCAGAGATATATAAAATCCTTTCTAAAACTACATATTCATTAATACATAAGGTTTTTATTCTGGCCCAAACTGAGTTAATAACCCCCCCATCTTGGCAATATACATTTATTTCACCAATTTTAAAACCTAATAAAGATCCAACTAGATGTTCTTCATATCGACCCATCTCATTACTTAATGTTGATTATAAAATGTTTATGAGTATTTTTGCTGATAGATTGAAGACAATTATCCCTGGCATTATAGACATAGATCAGACGGGCTTCATTGTAAATAGAAATACTTTTGATAATATAAGAAGAACTTTAACATTAATTGATTTTGCAAATAGGAAAAAGAAAGATTTAACACTTATTAGTCTTGATATAGGTTCAGCATTTGATTCAGTAAGTTGGGACTATCTGTTTACCTTACTGAAATGCACAAATTTCTCTGATGCATTTGTAAATTTAATTGAGCATTTATACAAAGGAACGCTGGCTTATATTAAGGTAGGAACATAAGTTTCCCCAAAAATACCCATTCTTAAAGGTACAAAGCAAGGATGTCCACTTTCTCCACTTTTATTCACTTTAGTAATGGAGCCTTGGGCTAATTTGATTAGAAACAGTACTGACATAGAGGGTTTTGAAATAGAAGAAAATACAACATCAAAAATTCAACTTTTGCAGAAGATGTTCTAATTACATCAGCAGGATCTAATTCTTCTATGCAGTCTTTATTTGATAAAATGATGAATTTTAAAAGTATTTCTGGTTTAATATTCAATGAAGAAAAACTAAAATACTACCTATATATACACGAAAAATACTCTCATTAGTGATTTTACTAAATATGTACCCAACTCAGGTCAGATAACTTATTTAGGTATAATACTATCTAAAGATATTAAATCTATTATATATAATAACTATAATACCTGTTTTCTTAATATACAAAATCTTTTTAATACCTGGAATAATATGTTTTTACTATGGAGGAGAGACTTACAATTATTAAAATGATAATATTCCCCAAGATTTTATACTTAATACAATCAATAATACTTTCACCTACAAAAATAACTATCAAGAAACTGAATACACTAATGTTAAATTTCTTATGGGCACCTAATAGACCTAGGATTGCATTAAAGAAACATACTAATAGCTGGTCTCAAGGGGGTATTTCTTTTCCAGACTTTAATTTATATATTATCTCTTCTATTATAAAAGTTATTACTTTATTAATAGATCGGTCATATGTCGCAAAATGGAAAGATTATTGGGAGCTAATTAGTATGCACTTCATGAAAATCTCCTTAACACATAAAAATATGATTATAAATAACTCCATGTTGTGGTTGCTAAAGGAATTTTGTACTTCACCTATTACACCTAAACATATGGTCTTGTTACCCATTAAATATTATTATTAGTTATCGTAACTTTATATTCATGCACCCTAAGTATAGGGAATGGAATTTTATTGTATTCCCTATAATTTATACTCAGGGTATGCTTATGTCATCTACTTCTGAAGGAGCTCATTTAGCTATAGATAATAATCTAAAGTACTGGTATCAGCTGATATCTGATAATAAAGTTAAAAATCTAGATTTCTTAAAACAAGAATTTGATCTAAGAGAAACTTGCTGGTTAGAGGTTCAGATCTTTAGACAACATCTCATTGATAGAATAGATCTAATGTCTATAACAGTTAAAGAATCTATTCCAAAACTGATTGATTACTTGATAATAAATTTACAGCATAAAGTTTCTGATAAAGGTAAACTTTCATATATACATAAAATTATCAGACAAGAAACTTTTTACAATGTAGATTCATACTGGAATTATTTCACCTCTATTAATGGGGACCCACCAACTCAACAAGATAAACAATATATATTGGAATCTGCTTATAGAACTACATCTTCCATTGTCTGGAGACTTTATACATGGAAATTTTTACATAGATCTTTTATACACCTTTGATGATGAATAAAATTAATAATAAAGATAATCTATGTAAGAGATGTAATGTAGAAATTAATGCTGACTGGGCTCATATGTTTTATGACTGTATGAAGTTGAAAGAATACTGGAAGTCAATTAATGAATTTTGCAGGCTCTTTTACAGATAATTTCATTATTTCTAAGTCTCTTATATTATTCAACACACCTGTACCTCAATGTGTTAAAAAGATTAAGCTTCCCTTGTTATGGTCTATCCTAGCAGTGGCTAGGAAAATAATAACTAGAAATTGGATTTCAGATACACCTCCTTCGTTCAATGAATTTAAAAATGTTATGAATATAATGTGTCGTATGGAAATAAGCACAATTAGAATGAGAACAACTAGAAAAACATCACATTTTATTGTATGGGATAATTTACAAAATTTGTTAAAAAAATTCTAATTTCAATAGCACAGTATTTTAGTTTAATTAATTGATCTGATTGTAGTGGATGTCTTTGTAAATACTTTAGTTGTTTTGTTGAATATTATAATAATACCTGTTTTTAATTATTTGTATAAAATTGTTATGATATTTCTCTTATATGTTAAAACAATAAACTTGTTTTGAAAAAAAAAAAGAATCCCCCAAGACACAAACATATTATAAGAAGGTCTATCACAAACAAATGACTGGTGCCAAAGCCACAACTTAAAACTCCATGCCAATAAATGCAGTGCCTTCTGAGAAGTAATCCACCCTGGGAAACTACCTCATTGATAAAATACACCTAAGAATAGATTCATTAGTTAAGGACTTGGGGTTGCATGTGGATAGTAACCTGGCTTTCGACCAATATGAGTCAAGGTAGTAAGGAAATAATTGTATGCATCTCATCTTTTAAGTAAGTGCATGACATCTAGATTAAGAGAAGTTGTACCACCGCATTTAGCCCACATCATACTCATCATTGAGTATAATGCCTTCTTCAGTATGTACCTGACCAGACACATGCAACAACTGGAATGTCCACAGATGTTCCTACCAAAATAATGCAGTGTATAAACAAAATGTCCTATGCAGATTATCTCAAAGTCTTATCTCTATACTCTGTTTCCTACAAAATGTTGAGAGGAGATCTATGCTTGGCATACAAGTGTGACGATTGGGGAGAGATGGGCGAAGGCTGCCAGCATAGTCAAATAGAATTTGATATATAATTCTGGCATTTGTAAATAAACGTAAAATACAGGCATGTTTCTTGAGTGTAAAAGAATACTGTGAAATGTGGAACTGCAAAATATGTGACAACATTGCACTCTACTGGCCTAGTGAAGCATGTTGTGACCCTTTCGTATTAGAATTCAGCTCCAGTGCATCTGGATGAAGGTTTCATGCCCATTGTTTTAAGGCTAAATTTATGACTAGAATTTACATATGGAAGGTGCTTTATTGCTCTAGTTTCTGCTAGAGTGGATATGTGAAATACCTTGTATTGTTGTAAGTTTCTGAGAAGGAGTTAGATTGCTAAATAATGCACTTTGTGGCCTGAGAACTCAGACCAGGTGTTAAGATGATGCAATATGAATACTGGGAAAACCTAAGTGTCAAAAATGATATAATCTGGGAGGGCCTTAGAGACATGTTTGTTAGTAATGTTTAAATACTATTTCGCACAAGAGACTTGGAGCATTTTGACTTTGGACATCTAACTCAGCACTCTGCCTAAGCCCACATGTAAGTTTTTAGCACTGTGATTTCTTGTAGGAATAATTAAAGCTAGAAAAGATTAATTAGGTATTTTTCTTTGAAATCAGACACATCATACTGTATTATTTTAAGTTTCTGTGTGATCTCTGAACTCAGATATCTCTGTGGTGTAGTAGTTTTGTCTTGTGTTTTAATTGTTTATTATTAAATATTTTAAAAACCTTTACCTGTGACTGGTTTGTGTAGAGATAAGCTCTAGAGTACATTGCATATTTATAGAGGTTATTGTAATAGGCCACTCTAAAATAAGCCTTAGACTGTATAGTCACATTACCATTGGATAATAATATTGCACAGTAATAATTGGACACCCTTTTAAGGGCCTTTTAGTAGCTGATATTATTAGCTGGGTGGTGGCAGGGATTACTAACATATGGTCTGGGTAAAGGGGCACAGCTAGAGAATCTGTGTCAGTCTTTCCCAGGAGTGTCTGTGATGTTGTATAAATACTTATCTCAAAGTGTGTGTGTGTTGTGTCAGCTACTTGGGCAGGGACATGAAGCACTGGTTGGACAGAGAGGGTACTGGAGGTTTTAGCTTGCCCAACTAGAATGAGACCTGGACCCTATAGCTGTGCAAGTGGGGAGTCTTATTGGGGACCTGGTGAGCAAGGGGGCAACGATCCCTAGACTGACTGTGATCTCTGTGTGCACTTAAGGGAAATTGTACTACTGTGTGTATTAGTTATCCTTTTCTCTTCTATGAGACATCCTGCCTGGTGTTAGTCGTGAGGATTGAGGCTCCTTGATTGCTGGGCCAGGGCACGGTTGTCACAACAAGGTATCACTGGACCTTCTGATGGATCTTCTGCATATGCAAAATGAACAGTGTCAGAACTACTAGTGCTAAGGACTTATACTTTTCTTATAAAATAAATAGGACATGTTGGAGAGACAGGTATGTGTCTCAGATAATTCTTATTCTTTGTAACAGGCTTCCCATCCATGTGAAGGAAAGCTCTTCCCTAACCCTATTCAAGCATAACCTGGACCAGTGGATGGGGAACCAGAAATTCACCCTTGATCTGGCATCCATGTCTCTGACAGACAGAGGTAGTAGTTAATCATGCCCTAGCATATACCCACTTAAAATAACGTCTAAGTCACGATAACTCGTGGGAGACATTTCAGTTGCATGGCTTGGCTTATAAAGACCCCTGTGGTTGTTAGGCTGGTGTACAACTATGGTCCCTGCAGTTTGACCACCACCACAAAGTAGTCTTTATGTCCTGACTAAGGCATTTGTCCAAAGGAAGGAGACCCACTACACCAAAAAAGAGTCTCACTCATTCTTATTTATGTTACCAGTATCACCCATGATGACTCACCCTCCAAAGTAAATTGCCTGAGTGTGTACATCTAGGACTTGCCTTTTGATAGGCATATTAACAGTGTTTCTGCCAAATCCAGGCTACTAGTAGGTTTGCTGTACAGGTAAAAAGTGCACAACACCCAAGTTCTAGGAAAGAAGTATAGTTAATGGTGCCCACTGGTAATTTTGGCAAGCATCAACAGTGCAATATGAGCAAACTTGTTATGGTTGCTAATGGATCTAACAAATTAGCTAGTGACTCCTTGTATCCAACCTGCCGCTTTGCCAACATGCTGAAATCTTGAAGGCCAGATGTGTATAACAAACTAAACTCTTCTTACTTGTAGTTTCCAAACAGACTTCTCTGTAAAAATCTCATTGCTGAACTGGTTACTGTAGTGCCATACCCATGTGAGACAGCTAGGTTAACAAGCTGGCCCTAGATTATCACATTATAGACCTACATGAGGGTATAGCCTTCAGTCATAACATCTCAGGGTAATGGGACTCAGAGTGAGAAGCTTTAATCTCATCTGCTATTGATAACACAGTGGTCTGATCCCTTTAGACAAATACTGTAAATATTGTAGGCACCCAGTGTTGGAGTAACCACGATTAGACACACACTCACCACTACAACTAATTAAACTATCTCAGATGTAGATTAATGCCAATTATTTATGTCTGCCTCACACTTAATCCATCTCTTCATTGTGTCTATAATTAGGGTCCTAAATAACTCTCCATCACTAACACATGTAGTTAGTATGAATACCACCTCAGGTTTTCCTTGAAGAGAGGCCATAGACCTGCTAAAACAAAACCAGTAACGCAGTCAACAAAAGCATAAATACATATATATACTGTATTTCCCCAAAAATAAGACTGGGTCTTATACTCTTTCCCCCTAACAAAATACGCATTAGGGCTTATTATCAGGGGATGCCTTATTTACCCACACCATCCAACAATCTACCTTTATTCATTTATTCATGTACAAAAATCAACATTTGTTAATGAGCACAAATCAATATTTATTCATGTGCAAAAACTGACATTTATTCATGCACACAAATTGACATTTATTTCATACTTTTCTGTTATTGGACAACAGTTCTAAGTAACGCATTAACAGTTATGTGAGAATTCTACATAAACAGTGCACCAAACATTTCAACTTCAGAATATCTGCACCTTGGCTTTCACAGTTATTCAAATACAGTCATGTCATCTTCTGGAACACTGTCATAAGAGTGCAACCCCCGAATCTCAACCTGAATTTCTTGTGACTCCATTTCCTGTAGAACCATCTATCATGTCTAGCAATAGAGCTCTCCTTAAATGAGCACTGCTTGTCCAAGTAGCCTGCTCGTAATGCATTGGCAACACAGCTATCAGTGATTTTATCCCATGAATTTTTCACCCAAGTCACGACCTCTTGCAGGCTAAGCTTCACAAAGTTTCCATGCTGATTTCTCTCCATTCTATTTTCAATGTAGTCATTGAGTTCCATGCACAAATGGTCCTTGAAAGGCTTGTTTATTGCAATATCAAGAGTCTGGAGATAGGCAGCCATTCCTGCGGGAATCATTATTTGATCTATTCTTCCCCTCTGTGCAAGGAATTTCTTCATTTCTTTAGTGCGGTGAATGCTGGCTGAATCCCAGACTAGCAGACCTTTTTGGCCACCTTGCAAAACAAGTGGCAGCATTACATCAACTCACTTCTTTATAGCTGCCTGTCTGCACCAGGCTTTTTTGGTTTCAAAAATGTAAATGCCTGAAACATGTTTAGTCTTATTTTTATTGCCCTTACTAATGATTAGAGGTGGGATTTTCTTTCCATCTAGACGAATTGCCAAAATACAGGTAACACGTGCACTCTCATAACCAGTGGAGGGAATGTAGATTGACGAGGCACTCCTCTGATTAATTGTTGCTAGAGATCCTTGGCCTATAAACACTGCAGTTTTATCCATAGCAATCATGTTGGAGAGTTGGTATTTAGAAAAATCAATGCCATCAACAAAGGACTGGAACGCAAGTGCACGTTTAATAACTTCAGTATCTTCCAGCTTGAACAGTGTTGTTGATCTTCTTAGAGACAATTCATATAGCTGAAGAAAGCCATCCAGCCAATGCCGTGATGCTTTGAATTCTTCTAGGGATATTTCTAACTGTGGTGCCATTGCAAGGGCAAAAGATTGGATATCAGCCCAGCGCACAACCAAAGCCTTTGCTCTCCTGTTAGCAATCCACTCACAGATGATGTCTTCCAGCTCAGGAAATAATGGTTGCTGACCTGATCCACACTTGCACTTCTTAGCATTTCCCTCATTGGCCTGTTGACTGAGGTTATCATATGCTGCATGCCATTTTCAGACCATTTGGAGATCTACCTTCTTCTCTTTGCAGAAAGCCGTCAGATTCTTTCCCCGGAAGTCCGCCACGATTCCTTTCTTGTACTCGACAGAATAGCTCTTTCTTTTTGGACTCATCTTGTCTGGGGGGGTGTAATTTGAAGACTTATGAGACCAGAGTGGCAACACAAAATGGCACTGTTTACAAAGAGAAGGTACAACCACAACCATGCACTATCACATGTGTGTGCTTTGCGCACGTTGTCTGTACTTTGACTGATCAAAATACGCCTGCCAGTGTTCATGGGTCAAGGATCTCAACAGTCAAGTGTGAGTGATGGTTAGGGCTACAGTAAGAATTGTGAAGGACTCCCAGGCAAAGAATGTTATGACTTTCTGCAAAGAGAAGAAGTTGGGTATCCGACTGGTCTGAAAATCATGAGCAGAGTATGATAACCTCAGTCAATGGGTGTCAATAATATTATTTTATAATTCAACACGTCCATTGTGTGTTGTTGACAAGCTTAACTGGGGCTTATTTTTGGGGTAGGGTTTATATCATGACCACCCTGGAAAACCATGCTAGGCCTTATTCTCTGGTTAGGTCTTATTTACAAAGAAATATGGTATGTAACCCGGGAAAAGAGCTCTCCCGCCTGGGTAGAAGTGGAAGCCATGAGGGGGTCCCTCCCGAAGGAAGTTCTTAAGGGAGAGAGAAGCGGAAAATGGCCAGGCTAGGAGAGCTGCCGCCTGGGTGAGGAGGTCCAGACCACAGCTGCCTCCAGGATGGACGTCCAAAAGGGGGATAGAGGCAGAAAGGGGCTGGGCAGAGAGTGCTCCCTCCTGTGTGTGAGGGCCCGTATTGTACCCCCCCAGTGGGACGAAAGTCCCTAAGGGAGCGTCTGGTGGAAGGCTGCAGGGCCAGGAGTGCTCCTGCCAGGCAGGGAGAAAGTGTCTGATGATGCCTGGTACCCAACGGCGTTCCCAAAATGTCGCAAAGTCCCCAGAATGGCTCTGGACTGGAAAGGAGGGGGACGTGATAGTCCCAATGAGAACGTGCCTGCCCCTCTGTGGCCAAGTGGAGCTCCATGAGGGTGGCCGGGATCAGAGGGAGGTGCCCCTGACAGGCTCAGAGAGCACAGGGATACAGCCTGGCTAGGCAGCCTCCAGGAGATCTGGGGAAGCCGGGGACCATGGTGCTCTGGACTGGAAAGGAGCGTCGGCTCGGAAGTCCCGCATAGGGCTTGCCTGCTTCTCGGCGGCTTAGGGGAGTTCTGCAGGGCTGGCCAGGACTGGAGGGAGTTCCCCCTGAGAGGCTCAGAGGACACAGGGACATGGCACAGTTTGGCAGCCTGCAGGGGATATGTGGGAGATAGGAACTGTGGTGTTCTGGACATGGAAGTCTCGATGAGAGCATGCCTGCCCCTCAGTGGCTGAGGGGGGCTCTGCGAGGGTGGCCTGGATCAGAGGGAGGTCCCCCTGAGAGGCTCTAAGGGCAAGGAGACACGGCACGGTTTGGCAGCCTGCAGGGGATATGCGGGAGATGGGGACTGTGGTGCTCTGTACCTGAAAGGAGGGGGACGTGGAAGTCCCGATGAGAGCGTGCCTGCCCCTCGTCAGCCGAGTGGGGTTCCATGAGGGTGGCCGGGATCGGAAGAAGGTCCCCCTGAGAGGCTCAGTGGGTAGGGTGACACAGCACAGTTTGGCAGCCTGCAGGGGATATGTGGGAGATGGGGACTGTGGTGATCTGGACCTGAAAGTAGGGGAACGTGGAAGTCCCGATGAGAGTCTGCCTGCCCCTTGGCAGTCGAAGAAAGCTCTGCGAGGGTGGCCTGGATTGGAAGAAGGTCCCCCTGAGAGGCTCTGAGGCCACGGGGACACAGCACAGTTTGGCAGCCTTCAGGGGATATGTGGGAGACGGAGACTTTGGTGCTCTGGACCTGAAAGCAGGGGGGTGTGGAAGTCCCGATGAGAGTGTGCCTGCCCCTCAGCAGCTGAGGGGAGCTCCACGAGGGTGGCCTGGATCTGAAAGAGGTCTCCCTGAGAGGCTCCAAGGGCATAGGGACACGGCACAATTTGGCAGCCTGCAGGGGACATGGATGCGGCAGGGTCCCCTGAGGTGAGTAGGACGCAATGGCCAGGAGAGTTGCAGTGCGAGCATGCCGTGGGCTGCCTCCAGAAGCCAGGTCTGTGATTGCATCCTCCCAGGCCCCAGGGGTGTGGAGATATGGCCGCCATGGTATCTCATTCCTGGGTTTAGTGGGGGAGTCGGCAGACAGTGCAGGCATGCCGAGGACTACCCCCAGAAGTGAGGGCTGTGATCCCATCCTGCCAGGCCCCTGGGTTGCGGAGATACGGCTGCCATGTTGTCTTGCACCTGGGTTCAGTGGGGGGGGTCAGCTAACAGCACAGGAATGCCGAGGGCCACTCCTGGAATTGAGGGCTGTGATCCCATCCTCCTAGGCCCCAGGGGTGTGGAGATACGACCGCAGTGGCATCTCGCACCTGGGTTCAGCAAGGGGAGTCAGCCAACAGCACAGGCATGTCAAGAGTCACCCACAGAAGTCAGGTCTGTAATTGTGCCCTCCCAGGCCCCAGGTGTGCCGAGATACAGTCACCGTGGCATCTCACGCTCGGTTCCCGTGAGGGTAGTCGGCCGATAGTGTGGATGTGCCAAGGGCTGCCTCTGGAAGCCAGGTCTGCAATCCCATCCTCCCAGCCCTGAGGGGTGTGGAGATATGGCTGTCATGGCTTCTCGTGCCTGGGACCATCCTCAGGCGCAGGGTCAGCCTCCGGTTCTTCACCCAGCACCACTCAGGTGGCAACGGGGCATGTGCCAGAAGGCTGTAAGCATGTTTGTCTGCGCATGGCACAGCCGAGGAGCAAGAAAAAGGCACTAGACAAAATGGGCTGAGATGCCGGGACCCAGGGCCGTATCCTGTGTGAGTTTCAAAGCCCTAGCTGGAGGGCAAATTGGAGAACTGGCATCACGGATGTCTGGATGAGGGTCTGGCTGATGCCTCGTGGTACAGCAGAGTTCCACAAGGCTGGGAAAGATCAGAGGAAGCTCCCCTGAGAGGCTTTGAGGGCAGGTTTGACACATTATGATTTAGCAGCCTCCAGGAGTTATACAACTCAGGAAATGAGCTCTCCTGCCTGGGTAGTAGTGGAAGCCATGAGGGGGTCCCTCCCAGTAGAAGTTCTTAAGGGAGAGAAAGGTGGAAAATGGCCAGGCTGGGAGAGCTTCCATATGGGTGAGGGGGCCCAGACCACAGCCCCCTCCAAGATGGAAGTCCAGAAGGGGGATAGAGGCAGAAAGTGGCTGGGCAGGGAGCACTCCCTCCCGTGTGAGAGGGTCTGGATTGTGCCCTCACCAGAGGGACGGAAGTCCCCAAGGGACTGTGTGGCAGAAGGCTGCAGGGCCAGGAGTGCTCCTGCCAGTCAGGGGGAAGGAATCTGACCTTGCCTGGTACCCAAAGGTATCCCCAAAGTGTCGCCAAGTTCCCAGAATGGCTCTGGACCTAAAAGGAGGTGGACGTGGAAGCCCCGATGAGAGCATGCCTGCCCCTCGGAGGCCAAGGGGAGCTCCGCGAGGGCATCCTGGATTGGAGGGATGTCCCCTAAGAGGCTCCGAAGGCACAGGGACACAGCATGGTTTGGCAGCCTCCAAGAGATCTGGTGAAGATGGGGACTGTGGTGCTCTAGACCAGAAAGGAGCGTGGGATCGGAAGTACCGATGAAGCTGGGCCTACCCCTCGGTGGCTGAGGGGAGTTCCGCTGGGTGGGCCAGGACCAGAGGGAGTTCCTCCTGAAAGGCTCCAATGGCACAGGGACATGGCCCAGCCAGGCAGTCTCCAGGAGATCTGAGGAAGATGGGGACCATGGTGCTCTGGACTGGAAAGAAGCGTGGGCTCAGAATTCCTGATGAGGGCCGGCCTGCCCCTCACCCGTGGGGCAGGCCGGGACTGGAGGGAGGTCCCCCTGAGAGCCTCTGAGGGCTGGGGGACACGGCCCAGCCAGGCATCCTCTAGAAGATCTATGAAAGATGGGGACCGTGGTGGTCAGGACCAGAAAGGAGTGTGGGCTTGGAAGTCCCGATGAGGGCAGGCCTGCCCCTTGGAGGCTGAGGGGAGTTCTGCAGGGCCAGCCAGGACTGGAGGGAGGACACCTGAGGGCCTCCAAGGGTACGGGGATATGGCCCCGCTAGGCAGCCTCCAGGAGATCTGAGGAAGATGGGGACCATGGTGCTCTGGACCAGAAAGGAGCATGGGCTCGAAAGTCCTGATGAGGGTGTGTCTGCCCCTTGGTGGCCGAGGGGAGTTCTGCTGGGTGGGCCAGGACCAGAGGGAGTTCCTCCTGAAAGGCTCCAAAGGCACAGGGACATGGCCCAGCCAGGCAGCCTCCAGGAGATCTGGGGAAGATGGGACCATGGTGCTCTGGAACAGAAAGGAGCATGGGCTCGGAAGTCCCAATGAGTGTGTGCCTGCCCCTCGGCAGCTGAGGGGAGTTCCACGGGACCAGTCAGGACAGGAGGGAGGTCCCCCTGAGAGGCTCTGAGGGCATGGGGACACAGCCCAGACAGGATGCCTCCATGAGATCTGGGGAAGATGGGGACCGTGGTGCTCTGGACCAGAAAGGAGCATGGGCTTGGATGTCCCAATGAGGGTGAGCCTGCTCCTCAGTGGCTGAGGGGAGTCCCGCAGGGCTGGCCAGGACCAGAGGGAGGTCCCCCTGAGAGGCTCCAAGGGAGTGGTTGACACAGAATGATTTGGCAGCCTTCAGGAGATATCTAACCCGGGAAAAGAGCCCTCCCACCTGGGTGGAAGTGGAAGCCTGGAGGCGGTCCCTCCCCACAGAAGTCTGGAAGAGAGAGAGGGGCAGAAATTGGCTGGGCTGGGATAGTCCCACCTGTGTGATGGGGGTCAGGCAGAGCTCCCCTGCGATGGAAGTCTTCAAGGGAATGACCAGTGGGAGTCTTCATACCCGGAGAGCTCCTGCCGGTATCTGACAGTATCCCCAAAATATCACAAAATCCCCAGAACCCTTCTGGATGTGAAAGCAGGGGGGCCATGGAAGTCCTGATGGGAGCCTGCCTGCCCCTTGGCAGCTGAGGGGAGTTCCGTGGGGCTTGCCGGGACTGGAGGGAGGTCCCCTTGAGAGGCTCCAAGGGCACAGGGACACAGCCTGGCTTGGCTGTTTCCATGAGATCTGGAGAAGACAAGGACAGTGGTGCTCTGGATTGGAAAAGGAGCGGGGGCTCGGAAGTCCCAATGAGGGTGTGCCTGCTCCTTGGCATCCAAGGGGAGTTCCATGGGGCCATCCAGAACTGGAGTGAGGTCCCCCTGAGGGGCTCCAAGGGCATGGGTAATCGGCCCAGCTAGGCAACCTCCAGGAGATCTGGGGAAGATGAGGAACATGGTGCTATGGACTGGAAAGGAGCGGGGGCTCAGAAGTCCCGATGAGGGTGTGCCTGCCCCTCGGCAGCCGAGGGGAGTTCCTTGGGGCTGGCTAGGACCAGAGGGAGGTCCCCTGAGGGGCTCTGAGGGCACAGGGACATGGCCTGGCCAGGCAGCCTCCCAGGCGATCTGGGGAAGATGGGGACTGTGGTGCTTTGGACGGGAAAGGAGGGGATGTGGAAGTCCTGATAAGAGCTTGCCTGCCCCTCAGCAGCTGAGGGGAGCTCTGTGAGGGTGTCCTGAATCAGAGGGAGGTCCCCCTGAGAGGGTCCGAGGGCACGGCGACATGGCACAGCAGCCTGCATGGGACATGGAGGTGGCAGGGTGCCCTAGGCAAGCCTTGGGCTGCGGCCAGGTAAAGAGGTCTCTCTGCAGAGTTGAAGGGGAGGGTCAGCATGGTAGGCCCTTACCGAAGTTCTTAAGGGAGCTTCGTGTAGAGGCCTGCAGGCTCGGAGACCTCCTGGTCAGGTAGAGGCATCTGACCCTGCCCTGTTCTCAAAGGCGTTCTCGAAAAATCACAAAGTCCCCAGATTAGCCCTGGATTGGAAAGGAGGTGGACTTGGAAGTCTGTATGAGAGTGTACCTGCCCCTCCACAGCTGAGGGGAGTTCCACGGGGGAGGGTGCACCCTGCAGATTTGCTCCCCTGATTGCCTGGAAGGCATGCGTGATCCGGCACGATTTGGCAGCCTCCAGGAGTTAAGGGATGATGGGCAGTCTCATCAGACTGCGAATCCGGGTCCCAGCCCTGGGGGAGAATGTCCTGCCAGGTGTCTGCATGGGGTCGAGGTGCCCTCATGGACCTCTTCCTACCGGTCTGAAGTCAATATGAGAGCAGATCTGCCCCTCAGTGGCCGAGGGGAGTTCCTTGGGGCTGATCACAACCTGCAGGTGCATCCCCTGGAAGGGTTGGTGGGCACGCGTGATCTGGCATGATTTGGCAGCCTTTGGGAGCTGAAAGATGACAGGGCATCCCATCAAAATGTGGGAGTGTGAGTGTGCCAGTCTGGGTCCCAGCCCAGGGAGAGGGAAGACGGGGTGTCCTGTCAGACTCCATGTCCAAGCCCTGGGTGATGTTCCGCCAGATGTCTGCATGGGATTGAGGTACCCTTACCCACTGTCCATCGATCAATCGGGATGACCGACTCCCACTGGTGGAGGGCCCCCGTGGCATGGCTCTGTGGGTCATGGCTTGTGGGTTGAGCTTCTCCACCCAGGGAGCGAGGTGCGGGTGAGGGTGTGGAGCACTCCATGCCCCTCAGGGCGGAAGTCTAGGTGAGACTGATGAGCCCGGGATGAGGCAAAGGAGTCCTGTTACATGGCTGCCATCCCCAGCATCCGTGCGCGGCTGAAGCATGGGGGGGCTCCTCCCACTTTTCTCTGGCTATGAGCGCTGACACACACTGTGCTGGCCTGTAGCCCTCCGGGGTCACTGTTGCCAGTCCACAACCAGCACCCGGGGTGCCCCCTCCATGGGGAGAGAGACCCCTCCTGTTGGCAGAGATGTGGGCTCTGGCCTCTCCTCTCTGCCCACCTGCTGAGGTGCTCCTGTCTGGTTGATCCTGCCAGTAGCATATGCTTGTCTCAAAGATTAAGCCATGCAAGTCTCGGTGCACATGGATGCTACAATGAAACTGCAAATGGCTTATTAAATCAGTTATGGTTCCTTTGATCACTCCGTTACTTGGATAACTGTGGTAATTCTATAGCTAATACATGCTGATGAGCGCTGACCTCTGGGGATGCATGCATTTATCAGACCAAAACCAATCCGGGTCTCAGTCTGGCAGGTTTGGTGACTCTAGATAAACTAGATGGGGACAGTGGTGCTCTGGACTGGAAAGGAGCGGGGTCTTGGATGTCCCGATTAGGGTGTGCCTGCTCCTTGGCATCCAAGGGGAGTTCCACGGGGCTGTCTGGGACTGGAGTGAGGTCCCTCTGAGGGGCTCCAAGAGCACAGGGAAACAGCCCAGCTAGGCAGCCTCCAAGAGATCTGAGGAAGATGGGGACCATGGTGCTCTGGATCTGAAAGGAACGAGGATTCAGAAGTCCCAGTGAGGGTGTGCCTGCCCCTCGGTGGCCGAGGGGAGTTCCTTGGGGCTGGCTGGGACCGGAAGGAGGTCTCCCTGAGGGGCTCTGAGGGCACGGAGTCCATCCCAGTGGAAGTCCAGAAGAGAGAGAGAGGGGCAGAAGGCAGCAGGGCAGGCAGCACTCCCTCCTTGGTGAGAGGATCCAAATCATGCCCCCGGTGGAACGGACATCCTCAAGGGAGCATCTGGCAGAGGGCAGCAAGGCCTGGAGTGCTCCTGCCTGGTTGAGCAGGGTCAGGCAGAGCCCCCTACGATGGAAGTCCTCAATGGAGTGTCTGGCAGAAGGGTGTAGGGCCAGAAGCGCTCCTGCCAACCGTCTGACATTGCCCGGTACCCAAAGGCATCCCCAAAATGCCAGAATGGCTCTAGACCTGAAAGGAGGGGGATGTGGAAGTTCCAATGAGAGCATGCCTGCCCCTCAGCAGCTGAGGGGAGATCTGTGAGGGCAGCTTGGATTAGAGGGATGTCCCCCTGACAGGCTCTGAGGGCATTGCGACATGGCCATGGTTTGGCAGCCCGCAAGGGATATGTGGGAGACAGGAACTATGGTGCCCTGGACTAGAAAGGAGGGGGGCTCAGAAGTCCCGATGAGAGTGTGCCTGCCCCTCGGTGGCCAGGGGGAGTTCCAGGAGGGTGGCTGGATCAGAGGTAGATCCTCCTGAGAGGCTCCGAGGGCACAGGGACACAAGCATGGCTTGGCAACCTCCAGGTGATATGCAGGCCAGGAAAAGAGCACTCCTGCACGGGTAGAAGTGGAAGCCCGGAGGGGGGAGTCTGTCCCAGTGGAAGTCCAGAAGGGAGAGAGAGGGGTGGAAGGTGGCAGGGCAGGGAGCACTCCCTCCTGGGTGAGAGGGTCTAAATCACACCCCCAGTGGGACGGAAGTCCTCAAGGGAGCATCTGGCAGAAGGCAGCGGGGCCAGGAGTGCTCCTGCCTGGTTGAGTGGGGTCAGGTGGAGGCCCCCATGATGGAAGTCCTCAAGGGAGTGCCTGGTGGAAGGGTGCAGGGCCAGGAGTGCCCCTGCCAAGCAGGGGGAAGGCATCCAACATTGCCCGGAACCCGATGGCATCCCCAAAATGTCATAAAGTCCCCAGAATGGCTCTGGACCTGAAAGGAGAGGGACTTGGAAGTCCCGATGAGAGCATGCCTGCCCCTCGGTGGCTGGAGGGAGTTCTGCAAGGGGGCCTGGATCAGAGGGAGGTCCCCCCTGAGAGGCTCACAGGGCACAGGGACACAGCCTGGCCAGGCAGCCTCCAGGAGATCTGGGAAAGATGGGGACCATGGTGCTCTGGACCGGAAAGGGGCGTGGGCTTTGAAGTCCCTATGAGGGCGGGCCTGCCCCTCAGCAGCCACGGGGAGTTCCGCAAAGGCGGCCTGGATAGGATGGAGGTCCCCCTAAGAGGCTCCGAGGGCATGGGGACACAGCATGATTTGGCAGCCTGCAGGGGATATGCAGGAGATGGGAACTATGGTGCCCTGGACCAGAAAGGAGGGGGGCTTGGAAGTCTTGATGAGAGCGTGCCTGTCCCTCGATGGCCGGGGGGAGTTCTGTGAGGGTGGACTGGATCAGAAGGAGGTCCCCCTGAGAGGCTCTAAGGGCGCAGGGACACAGCACGACTTGGCAGCTTGCAGGGGATATGTGGGAGATGGGGACTGTGGTGCCCTGGACTGGAAAGGAGGGGGGCTCAGAATTCCCGAGGAGAGTGGGCAGGCCTGCCCCTCAGCAGCTGTGGGGGAGTTCCACGAGGGTGGCATGGAACGGAGGGAGGTCCCCTTCAGAGGCTCCGAGGGCATGGGGACATGGCACGATTTGGCAGCCTGCAGGGTATATGCGGGAAATGGGGACTGCGGTGCCCTAGACTGGAAAGGAGGGGGATCTTGGAAGTCCTGATGAGAGTGTGCCTGTACCTTGGTGGGTGGTGGGAGTTCCATGAACGCAGCCTAGATCGGAGGGAGGTCCCCCTGAGAGGCTCCGAGTGCACAGGGACAAAGCATGATTTGGCAGCCTGCAGGGGATATGTGAGAGACAAGGACTGTCGTGCCCTGGACCAGAAAGGAGGGGGGCTCGGAAGTCCCAATGAGAGCATGCCTGCCCCTTGGCAGCTGGGGGGGAGTTCCATGAGGGTGGCCTGGATCAGAGGGAGGTCCCCCTGAGATGCTATGAGGGCATGGGGACATGGCACAATTTGGCAGCCTGCAGGGGATATGCTGTAGACGGGGACTGTGGTGCCCTGGACCGGAAAGGAGGGGGGCTCAGAAGTCCCGATGAGAGCATGCCTGCCCCTCAGCAGCTGGGCGAGTTCCACAAGAATGGCCTGGATCAGAGGGAGGTCCCCCTGATAGGCTACGAGGGCATGGGGACACGGCACGATCTGGCAGCCTGCAGGGGATATGCTGTAGACGGGGACTGTGGTGCCCTGGACTGGAAAGGAGGGGGGCTTGGAAGTCCTGATGAGAGTGTGCCTGCCTCTCAGTGGCTGGGGGGAGTTCTGCAAGGGAGGCCTCGATCGGTTGGAAGCCCCCCTGAGAGGCTCTGAGGGCACGGGGACACGGCATGGTTTTGCAGCCTCCAGAGTCCGGGTCCCAGCCCCGGGTCACGTCCCGCCACTCGTACCGTATTTCCCTGAAAATAAGACTGGGTCTTATAGTCTTTCACCTGCCAAAATACACATTAGGGCTTATTATCAGGGGATGCATTATTTACCCACACCGTCCAACAATCTAACTTTATTCATTTATTCATGTACAAAAATCGACATTTATTAATGAACACAAATCAACATTTATTCATGTACAAAAATTGAAATTTATTCATGTACACAAATTGACTTTTATTTCTTACTTTTCTGTTATTGGACAACAGTTCTAAGTAATGTGTTAACAGTTGTGTGAGAATTCTACATAAACAGTGCACCAAACATTTCAACTTCAGAATATCTGCACCTTGGCTTTCACAGTTATTCAAATACGGTCATGTCATCTTCTTCTGGAATATTGTCATAAGCATCCAACCCCTGAATTTCAACCTGAATTTCTTGTGACTCCATTTCCTGTAGAACCATTGGTCCCAATCTGTCATGCCTAGCAATAGAGCTTTCCTTAAATGAGCACTGCTTGTCCAAGTAGCCTGCTCGTAGTGCATTGGCAACACAGCTGTCAGTGATTTTATCCCATAAATTTTTCACCCAAGTCACAACCTCTTGCAGGCTAGGCTTCACAAAGTTTCCATGCTGATTTCTCTCCATTCTATTTTCAATGTAGTCATGGAGTTCCATGCGCATATGATCCTTGAATGGCTTGTTTATTGCAATATCAAGAGTCTGGAGATAGGCAGTCATTCCTGTGGGAATCATTATTTGATCTATTCTTCTCTGTGCAAGGAATTTCTTCATTTCTTTAGCACAGTGAGTGCTGGCTGAATCCCAGACTAGCAAACCTCTTTTGCCACCTCACAAAATAAGTGGCAGCATTACATCGACCTACTTCCTCATAGCTGCTTTTGTGCACCAGGCTTTTTCGGTTTCAAGAATGTAAATGCCTGAAACATGTTCAGTCTTATTTTTCTTGCCTTTACTAATGATTAGAGGTGGGATTTTCTTTCCATCTAGATGAATTGCCAAAATACAGGTAACACATGCACTCTCATAACCAGTGGAGGGAATGTAGATTGACAAGGCACCCCTCTGATCAATTGTTGGTTGAGATCCTTGGCCCATAAACTCTGCAGTTTCATCCATAGCAATCATGTTAGAGAGCTGGTATTTAGAAAAGTCAATGCCATCAACAAAGGACTTAAACGCAAGTGCACGTTTAATAACTTCAGTATCTTTCAGCTTGGACAGTGTTGTTGATTATCTTAGAGACAGTTCATATCGCTGAAGGAAGCCATCCAGCCAATGTTGTGATGCTTTGAATTCTTCGGGGGATATTTCTAACTGTGGTGCCATTGCAAGGGCAAAAGCTTAGATATCCGCCCAGCGCACAACCAAAGCCTTTGCTCTCCTGTTAGCAATCCACTCACAGATGATGTCTTCCAGCTCAGGAAATAATGGTTTCCAACCTGATCCACACTTGCACTTCTTAGCATTTCCCTCTTCGGCCTGTTGACTGAGGTACGCTGCACGCCATTTTCAGGCCATTCAGAGATCTAACTTCTTCTCTTAGCAGAAAGCTGTCAGATTCTTTCCCTGGGAGACCACCATGATTCCTTCCTTGTACTCGATGGAATAGCTCTTTCTTTTTGCACTCATCTTGTCTGGGGGGTTAATTTAAAGACTTATGAGACCAGAGTGGTAACACAAAATGGCACTGTTTACAAAGAGAAGGCACAACCACAACAATGCACTATCATGTGCTCATGCTTTATGCACGCTGTCTGTACTTTGACCGATCAAAATATGCCTGCCAGTGTTTATGGGCCAAGGATCTCAACTGTCAAGTGTGAGTGATGGTTGGGGTTACAGTAAGAATTGTGGAGGACTCCCAGGCAAAGAATCTTATGACTTTTTACAAAGAGAAGAAGTTGGGTGTCTGAATGGTCAGAAAATGGTGAGCAGAGTACGATAACCTCAGTCAACGGGTGTCAATAATATTATTTTATAATTCAACATGTCCGTCGTGTCTTGTAGACAAGCTTAACTAGGGCTTATTTTTAGGGTAAGGTTTATATCATGACCACCCTGAAAAACCATGCTAGGCTTTATTCTCTGGTTAGGTCTTATTTACAAAGAAATACAGTATATATATATATATATATATATATATATATATATATATATATATATATATATATAAGTGTACTGTGCTTGGTTGACCACTGATTTGTTCAACAGCTGGAAGTACAGCTTTGTTTGTTTGAATGTCCGATTTATCAAATGGACATTTTATTGGATGTTTGCTTTGTTGAAAATGGTAAATGGGATATATACTCGGGATGTGTGTGGGTTAGGGTTAGAGTAAGGGTTACGTAAAGGGATAGAGTGTGTGTGTGGAATTGTGAGTGTGTAGGGTTAGGATCAGGGTTAGGTTAGGTTAGAGGATAGATTTAGTGTACATGCTTGCATGGGTGTGTGTGTGTGTGTGTGTTTGTGTATGATGAGTGGTGAGAGTCTTGGCTGTCTTGTGTAGTGGTAGTTTCATGGGAAGCCCTGCTGCCCACCTTAGTAACATGTGCTAACCCTAACCTTGCCCCTAACCCTAACGTGCATCTTAACTTAAATAAGCCCTTCCCATAACAGTACTGCTGTTCAGACAAATGTGAGCTGAATGCAGTCATGTTTCGAATAGTGCATCAGAAAAGGACATTTGTTGCCTTTCTTGATGTACTGAGTGTTGTTGTGTTTTGTGTGTGATATAATGAATGCTTGACATGTTGCAGTGTATGTTTTGCATGTCAACCAAGTGACATCTTGACCACTCATTATATAATCATATTATGTCTCAGGTTTGAATAAGCCATGGTGGTACAGTAGTAGCATTGCTGCCTCACAGCAAGAGGTTATCCTGTTTGATTCTCAGCTGGAATGCCTTCTGTGTGGAGTCTGCATGTCCTCCCTGTGGTCAAGGGACCTCCGAAAGACATGCGTGAATGCCCATGCCTTCACTGAAAGTTGGGTGTCGGGCTGGCAACTTGGCACCATAAAAATCTACTACCAATCATTAGCGGACCGGAGTTCCGCTGTGGCGACCCCTAACCGAGAAAAGCCGAAAAGACAAACATTCTTTAGTTTAAATGCACAGAATGTTGATGGCTGATTTTGCTTCACAGATTACTTTTAGTAAGGAAATGTATGTAAGGTAGAGGCAACTGGGGTGAGAGTGTGCATTTCTGCAAGTATTCATAAGTTAGGGTTAGTGTGAGGGCAAGGAAAGGAGATAGATTTTTTTGTTGTGTGTGTTTTGTGTGAACTGTGCTCAAGTATCTTGTTTTGTGATAGGGAAAAGATTTTTATTTCTAATGTGTAGGGTGAGCAGCAGGGCTATGTTTAGGGTGATGGTTAGCGCAAATGACTAAGGTGGTGAAGAGAAAGAAGTGTGTTTGAAAGTTTGCGGCCTGCTTTTTTTTTTAAATGATCAAAAAAAGAGAATATGTGTTTCTTTTGTTAATCAGTTTTATTTTGTCTATTTGAATGTTGGTGAATGTGTAGCTAAACACACACACACACACACACACACACACACACACACACACACACACACACACTTAATCAGGGAAGAATGACAAAGTTTCCAAGTAAAATCAATTTATCTGCTGCCATTGCTGCAGCTTAGGAACAAGATAAACATCACCTTCCTGAGTACTAGAGCTGGTAAATTTGCTGTCAGCATACAGGCTCTGACATAATGTGTGTAAATATATCTCATTTATTGAGATTTCCTAATATACTCATTACAAACATACAGACAGACCATACCTCTCAACGTGGAAACATCAAAAATCTGGACAAGGCCCATGAAAAATAGGTAAAAATCTGTACGCTGATTAACATATAATTTGCATACATAATTACGTAACCCCACCCACTCCAATGGCATTCTGGGATACCAACTTTCAAATGCAAACTGAAGAACAGACAACCAAAATATGGCACCAGAGGCCCCCTGCAGCCATTCCAACATCCCATTACCTTGCTATTTCGCCCAGTTTACCATAAACGCTAATGTATGCATACTGCTTTACTTCTACAATGATTATTTGGATTTTATTTTTACATTGACAGCACAATGCAGAAACACTAATAGACACCTGGTAAACAAAGCAAAACTGTCTCACAATGAAAATAGGCTTGGCATTAACACTTCTCTGCCCTTGAAACTCACATTCTTTGAAACAGCATTGAAACCCACACCACATCCAAAGAAAATGCATCTGGTCAGTGGTGGATAAAGATTGCCTTGGGCTGTTTTCAAATCATTGGCCTCTTGCACACAAAACAAGAAACATACATGTGTTCTTTTCTTTGATACACCTTCCTGACTTTATTAAATTACATTCCTTATATAATACAACACACTTGTTAGGCAGAGCACATTTTAAATTTATTGTTTGAACATTTTTTCCAGTAATGAAACAAAACACATAAACCAATAATGGCAAAACTGCCCAATTCAAAACATTTCCATCATAAAAGTCTACTTCCACACCCACACTATAAATAGAATGACAGTAGTGTAAGCCATAGGCATCTTGCACAGCGTCTCACACTTATTTTCAATTTCATTTTTTTTTGGAGGGGGGGGGGGTCAAAAACCAGGGACACATTTTAAACATTGCTTGTATAATTTTGTAAAGTTGCTATAATAAAATGTTGTGTTACTACCATGCATTTCACTGGCAGGCTTTGAACCCAGGACCCTATGCACTAGGGTCAGTGCAACATATCACTATGCCAAATCAGCAGCTTCCTGAAAAATAGGAAGACTGAAACTTAATGGCTACCATTTAGTGAATTAATTTCTCACTTCTCACCACAGCTCTCAACCTCTTAGCACAAAGGCTCTTTTTACCCTGTACCCAAGGTACAGGGTTTGAGCCTGAGTACACACACACACACACACACACACACACACACACACACACACACACACACACACACACACATACAAACAATACATTCTGTTACAGGTTTCATAACTCAGGTCTGCTAATTGTGAAGTACATGTGAGTAGGTCATAATAAATTCTTGATTCACACTTGTGATTGTCTGCCGAAATGACTATTTTGATATATATTTTTTAGAAGATGCATGTGTCAATTATAATAACCAGTATCTCACTTAAGTCCCTTTTTTGTTTAGACAAGAAAGTGCCAGAAAGCCTTGCTTCATTACATTGGCTTACAGTCCAATAAAGCTAGCTGCTCCATGCCTTCAAAAAGCTTGCCACTTGGCTAAGATTAAATGTGTTCCTGTTGTTTCATTTTCTTATCAAAGTTAAGGCCTATGCATCACAGTTCCAAGGGGTTCAGACATCAACTCCATTCATTATCTGTGTGCATATTGTACCAAATTCTGTATATACAGGTGTTTTCAGAATACTTCACTTTTTTCCAAAAACATACTAGTAATTAGGTGTACTAAATTTTATATATATATATATATATATATATATATATATATATATATATACATATATATATATATATATATATATATATATATATATATATTATACACACATTTTTTTCTTTCTCTGTGTGCGTCTGTATAGATATATATATATATATATATATATATATATATATATATATATATATATATATATATATATACATATATATATATTTTCTAGACACTGCATTTACACTTGTCCTTGAAACCCAAATTTTGGTTGAGATGGGTCAAAGATTGAATAAATAAATTAAAAAAAAATACTGTCTTCTTTGTATCACCATAATCGTTTTCTGCAAAGCATATATATTTTATAGCTAGGAAAATGCCTTAAATGTTCAAAAAAGTATTTGTTTCATTAGTATTTCTAAATGAGAAAACATTCCATTTGCATGAATGATGCTTAGAGAATAAAATAATTACAATAAATACCATGCAAGCAGATTGGAAGAAATAAAATGTAATTATTTTCAAAATTAAGAGAATATGGGTTATTTGTCATTCAGAAAAGCAAATATATCTTCAGAAACACACACACACACACACACACACACACACACACACACACACACACACACACACACAGTTTCTTAGTAGTGACTTGACCAATAAAGAGATATATTCTGACGCTTTACTTTCTTTGTCTACTGTAAGAAAAATGTGTCCCAGGAAGACTATATTGCTGGTCATAGTGATGATTAGGCCACATTCAACAACACACTTTTATACTTGTCCTGCAGGACTGTGATAGCTGATAGGATCAGTATAGACACAGGTATTAGACTGACATTATCAAACTGCACTCTGGCGACTGTTTTCAGCAAAGCTTATGATGTGGTGTGTGACTGGCTGATAACACAGAATAATAACTGTTAACCTGTATAGAATTATAATTGTGCCATTGTGTACTTATAGTGCAAACACTTGCTCTACACACTTTGTGAATATGTAATCTTATGTGGACATATATGGACAACACAATAGCTATAATGTCAATGAGTCTAATTAAGGTCTTAAAAAGTATGAAGCTTGTGCAGTAAAGTGATGCCCTTTTGTGAAATGTCTCAGGTAATTTTCTGTGGAAACTAGTCTGTATCAAGTACTCATTTATGTATTTATTTATTTATTTATTTGTTTATTTATTTATTTATTTATGTGTGTATGTATTGATGAGGGATGATTCCGTGAAAGTTATAAACCCAGAATTAGTTGGTTCATGTGGAATGAATGAAAAAATGTAACTGTTGGTGCATATAGTTAACGTATAGAGTTCAGAGGCAAGTTCAGAGAAATACGTGTTAAATATCTCACAGAATGTGCTCCTTTGTGCACAGGATAACATCTTTTTAGGCCAAATTCTAATTTCAATTCTAATAGGATTTGCCAATAATGATATGTGCAGTGACTCAAACAATAATTACCCATTTAGTTTTAAACACACTGACATTCGATTTGTATTGCCTTATTATGCTGCTGTAAACATCACAGCATTATTCAAAATTATACTGTGAGTGGCAATACACAATACAATACACAGGGAGGAGAGGACCGAAAGACATGTGCAGTATGATCATGCTACCAGAGAAACAGAGCAGTATGCATTGCATTCAAATAACTGCATAATAGCATGCAAGTAGTGTTGGCATGCTAATGAGAGACATTACAAGTGCAAATGATGATTGTAAACACACACACACACACACACACACACACACACACACACACACACACACACACACACACACCTTACTTTATCTCTGTCTGCAACCAGGCGATAATACATCTACAAACGAGCAGCCAGGAACTAATAAATAATCCATAAACGAACACTTCTAATGTGATCAGCCAGGCGCGAGCATCAGAAAACAAGCCATTCCCGCTCAGAAAGTATTTGATTTTGAGCCGGAAATATGTCTTATCGTCGCTAGCTCAATTCCGACAGGCTGGTAGCCCTGACGGCGCTGACATCATCGCGCGTGATGACGTCAGCTGACAAAGTGCAAAAATTTAAAAAATAATAAAAACACAGTGAAATAAAATCGGAACTAAAGGGGTGCCACTTGGGAATCGTGGCACCCCAGTTTTGGACCCCAAAACTCAGTAAAAAACGAGTAATTCGGGACAGTTGGGAGGTATGAGACAGACACACACACACACACACACACACACACACACACACACACACACACACACACACAAGCACACACAGACACAAACACACACACAGACACAAACACACACACACACACACACACACACACACACACACACACACACACACACACACACACACACACACACATTCCCATACAGATTTGGTCTGCTTCCCTGCAGCCCTGCTTCTAAACCTAACCCTACATCTTAATGTAAAAAAAGACTTTCCTGCAACACTACCACAAAATAAAGCAATCTCAGGTACAGACACATGCAGCAGTACATAAATACAACACTACAACTATCACCTTGCTTAATCCTAAAATACACACAATCACATATGCACTAAATGTCTCATTGCCTAACCCTTGCTGTAACCCTAACCTGCACGCACTCACAAACACACACACACACACATACACACACATATGTATATATATATATATATATATATATATATATATATATATATACATATATATATATCTATATATATATATATATATATATATATGTATATATATATATAGTTCTACTTGAAACCATTGAATGTTCAAAACATCGAAGTTCTGATCATCGAGACCAGAACTTCGATGTTCAGAACATCGAAGGTTCAAAGTGGAAGTGCCAGGTAAGTAAAAATGGGATGGGTGTATATGCAGGGCAGCAAGGTGCCCTGCATGTTGTGTGTGTGTGTGTGTGTGTGTGTGTGTGTGTGTGTGTGTGTGTGTGTGTGTGTGTGTGTGTGTGTGTGTGTGTGTGTGTTTTGTGTTTTTGTGTGTCATCTGAGTGTTGGCATTGCAGGTAGGGTATGGGAAATCTCCTGTTTAGCGCTACCGCATATAGCGGTAAACAGGAGATTTCCCTTACCCCACTGTAGTGGGATCACGGAGTTGGAATATTAAAGTAGGGGGTGTGTGGGGGGTAAAATAGTTTTTGAATGCTTATTTCTTTTTCTGTGGTTCACTTTGAACCTTCTGAACATTTGATGGTTTCAAGTGGAACCATATATATATATATATATATATATATATATATATATATATATATATATATATATATATATATATATGGGTCCACTGAAATACATCAAATCTATCACTGGTTGATTGCACAGACAGTTGACAGATGTGTGAGAATGCACATTTCATGGGGAAGGGAAGTATGCCCTTTCCTCAAGATTGTTTGTGTGATCTTGGAGTTAGTAATATATAATTAGCAGGGGGTGTGGGGGTACAGGGAAGCTTACCCCTGCAAAAACTAATGTTTTATTTTATTTTTTTGAGTTTAAGTTCTGGATGTGCCAAGATTGTTGCTCAGTGCATGCATCGTAGCTTGTCAGCATTTCCAAAGTCAGCATTTTGTGTTCGACTTTGTAAACATTGATCTTTGGGTTTTTTAATTTTAGTACAGACACACACACACACACACACACACACACACATATATATATATATATATATATATATATATATATATATATATATATATGTATTATATTATATGAAAAGCAAAACATAATCTCCAAATTTATGTTCTCGGTCCTCTCCTGGTACTCATAATTAAAAATTTATAATCACCAACAAAAATGATCTAGTAAATTTAAGAGACTCATTTTCATTTTTAAACACATTTTTCCATTTGATCATTTGTGAAATGTCCAGAGCACACTTTAGTTTACTTAAAAACATTACTATAGTTTAAATGGAATGTGGTACCTGTTCATATTAAACACGTACAAGACATTTCCATAATTCTCAACTTTACAGATTTTTGCAGAATTTCCAGATTTTTGCCTCATATTTTTGGTCCGTTTTTCATAATATTGTAGTTTTCTGGCAAATTAGGGGCAAATCATTAAAGACTGAAGTTAGAAAATAATGACAGACATTCGAGTGTCTGACTTCATACCCTTCAGAAAATGCATGCTAATGTAAAACCTGTTATTCAATCAACTTTCTAAGTTTGTAAGAGCACTATTTAAAAATTGTCTCTATGTCCCTATTTTTGGGCCTTTGCCCCACTTTTATGCATGGCTCTGCCCAGATTTCTATAACGGTTGCACCAAGAGGTTGAGAGGTATGGTGCAGACACCTGCAGTAGTTGGAAACTATAGCCATACAAACAGCTTGAAGTTTTTCACAGTCCATAGACATTACAATGGCATTTTTAAATCTTGAAATTTATGCACGTTTGCTTTTAGTAGTTTTCTGATTCTTCTGCAGTCAGTGGAATATGGGGGGAGGAGAGTGAGACTAAAAATCATTATGTACTGAACTTGAATACACTGGCTAGTGATCTCTCTCATAAGAACTTTAAGATACACCCTGCCATTTTGCAAATGTAGTCTCCAAACTACACTGTGACTGTGAAACAAACTCCAGTTTATGTAATGAAGTAGCTCATTCATGCTTTTAGCTTTATAAGATGAAATGTAATTAGTTTATCAGATTTTTTTTAGACATCCATGACCTCCTTGTTTCTGTTGCCTCGTTTATTTTCTAATCCTCCTTGATCCCTTTTGTGATCTAGTCATATCTGCTTTACACATCTAAGTCTTCAGAGGGTAAACTATTAATTCATTATGAGCTGATGATTAGGCTAGACTTCAAGGAAATGAAGAGAAATAGCAGACTGTGAAACAATGACTCATAGAACAGCAGACAAAATGCCTATGTTTGCTTCCTGTTGCTTTTATCCATCTTCTACAACCAAAGAGAGTGATATAATGACTGGTGTGGGAGTGAGGTCTTTATGCAGGGGCCATCAGAGCTTGAGGCCTTTGTTGCCCACAGGAGAAAAGATACTTTCCAGTCTGTGTTTGTGTGCCTGCATGTTTTACTCCTTTTCAAAGGACCTAACATCCTCCTAAATGTCTCCAAGCTTCCTAATGAATAAGAAATACCAGACGGTGTGTGCTGTATTTCCTCAGCAGGTTGCAGTATGCGCCCTTGCAATGTTCATTTTATGTATATTTATGGCACGCAGGATACCTACCAGCATGCATTTCATACTGCTGTTGAATAACTACAAATACCACATAAACAAACCCCTTGTCCCATCAAGCTAAAGACTGCTTTTCAAAAGTTGCTTCACTTCTCTGTCATATTTTATAATCCTTAGATTTCTGAGACAGTCATGGTCAAGGGATCATTAATTTCTCAGCAATTCCTTAATGCATGGTGACTCCCAAATGATTGGGGACCAAGAACATGGATAACACCATTTTTGTTAATGATCCCTCAAATTCAAGAATCCAGCTATGTGGTTTTCTCCACATCTCTGTTTCTACTTTCAACCATTCCATTTTAGTAGCTTGCATTCCCACTGACAGCTGCCTTCAGTGCTTTGTTTCTAGAAAAACTCTCCACCCTCTAATGAAGCTATGCATGTTACAAATGAAAACGTCTGGCTTCTTATGTTTTGTTTTGCCTGCTGTATGTCTGTTCAGTTCACAGGAGTTTGGGGCATGTGCATATAAATAAATAATAAGGCTTTATACCAGCCATAAAAATATCACTAGAAAGAACATCAGAAACTAATAATGGTACATATTTTATCTCATAAATGCACTGGCAATTCTACATGAACAGACTGAACAGATGATTGCAACTAATACCTTAGATAATTATTAAAAAGGCAGATGGTGAACCTTACATACAAGTACAAACTAACATGTGTCCTGTCCACCTGAGCATGATTGTTGTGTAGAGATAATGCTGTATTTGGCATCGAGACTCCTGTTCTGATGGTCCCAGGGGCCAATGGCCAATGGATAATAACTCTCTTCTGGGCTCTGTCCAAGTTAAGAACAATAAGGCATTGAGTGGAGGTCACAGGCATCCCCTAGGACCTACAAAATAAGCAGCAAGATGCTACAGTATTAAGCTACCATCTGGAGAGCTCAGTGCATGCACACAGCTGGACTTGTACCAATAAGAAAGTTTCCCGAATTACATAACCTGCCTGAATGAGCATGCTGGACAGTCAAAGACAAACCAATAATGTAAATTATATACACAAAGCATAAAGGAAGACAAGCTTGATCTTTTATAATAAAGTTTTCTCTTATTTTAAAAGTAATTTTAAAATTCCATGAGCTTCCTGTGGTATATTTTAAAAGTATTTATACAATTCAGATATATTTAGTATGCTGTTACTTAAATTACATTATACAGATCAGAATGAATATGTGTTTGGTGTGATATGGGTATTTTTACAGTTTTTTTAATGTAGCTGTAAGCATAAAACCCCCAAATTCATTTAAAACAAAATGATGAACTTTGTCTTTGCAAAATAATTATTCTTAATGAATGATTTCACAAATGTCTTCATGTGGTATGGGCCTGTTTGGCTTGAGTTTAAAGAAACACGTAGCTTTCTTCATTGTCTTTTACTATGTTAGTATGAGCAACCTAGCAGTGCTGTCAGATTAAGTACAAAAATCATGAACACAAATACTACAGATTAACACACTATGAGTCGGCAGACAAGCCTGTCCTTCCCTTGACAGTATTACTCAGAACTACAATGAAAATCCAAGATTTTTTTTTTTATTAATTTTTATTAATGTCGGTTCTTTTCAAATGAAAATACCAAATAAGCAGTAGAACGTGTCTATATGAAAAAATAGCAAATTTTGTCTCCAGATGAGTCACATAACCTCTGAAAACTAGAAGTAGGGTGTCAAGGGATCTCATTGTACCCAACAAATAACATACAGGCAAGGCTGTAGTTAAACTGTCCACACCTATATTGGTTAAATCTTCTTACAATGCATTCCCAGTTAAGCAAAGCACTTTCTGGAGGAAACTGAAATACGTGTTAACGTCTCAAACTGAGTAAGGAGGAGAAGTGGGAGCGTTTGTAAGCTTTTCAGGAGAATTTTTGTTCACCACGATGAAGGTCATTCAGTTGGAAGGTGCTCCATAGGTTATTTCTGATGCCTCAGCACCTCAGTCATATGTTTCTTGCCACTTCTTCATTAAAATGGAGATCAGTACCTCCATCGTATGTTTCTTGGCACTTTTTCATTAAAATGGAGATCAGTACCTCCGTCGTATGTTTCTTGGCACTTCTTCATTAAGATGGAGATGTGAGGAAGGAATAAGATGTTGACAGGACCATATTTTCTAGTCATGTCAACACTGACAGACATTGAGGGTGAAATAGGACAAGTAATGCCCAACAACCATGGGGGAGTCTTTCAAATGGACAGAGACCTTTTACTATATAGACATCATAGATATCAGCTGGTTCCTTTGAGAGTCAGAATAAAGCCACAATTTCTGTTGTAAGTAGATCAAAATGTAGATCAAATACAGCGGAAAGCCTCAGAACTCCCTGCATGGAAACAATGGGTCATCAAGTTGGGAAAAATGATTATTGAAGGTCTAGCTATATTTGCGTTTCAGGTAGACTGATGAGAACATGTTGATAATTTGTCAAATCATTAGATTATATTCAAGGACTAATGGCTGTTACAGGGCGACATAAGATGCAAAGATAGAAGTTTTCTTCATTATCAGTGGGGTAGCTTGGGAGTTCTATTTCTCTGATCCCAGGCTGATAATTTATTTTGCAAAGCTAGGAAAGGTTGGGGGAAGTTTAAATCATACAGTAGTTATTATGGTTCGCTGAATTTGTTATTCATGTTTCTTTACAATTACATTTTGTAATAGCACTTCTAATGTACTTTTTCAGAAATAAGGAGCTTATCTTGCTATAAGCAACATGTAATACTAGTAGTGGAACTGGGTTACTTAGAAATGTTGTTGTTGTGTCTTTCGGCTTATCCCGGTTAGGGGTTGCCACAGCGGAACTCCAGTCCGCTAATGTTTGGTAGTGGATTTTTAAGTGCCGAGTTACCAGCCCTGATGCACAATCTTCAACGAAGGCACGCCCATTCACACATGCCTCCACACACAAGACGCTCTAGCTGGGAATCGAATGCAACAATGTCTTGCTGATGTTTAATTTAATGGATTGTGATACTGATATTTTACATCTTGTACCCTAAATTCTACGGAGGAATATATCTAATATCAGGTAACTTCTTATGTTAGAAGTCTGAGGTGTGCAGGATCATTTATTTATTTTTATTTTTGTTTAATTAGTTACTTTTTGATGTCTTTACTATACTGTTCATGCTATGTAAATCTGTCTGCAAATCTTTTCTGTGCCATTTCATATTCAGTAAAAAGTTAAAAAATAAGTTTGCGTTGTTGCGCAAAGGAGGAATTACAGAACTTAATACCAGATGCAACCACTGGAACTCTTTTAAGAGTCAGCTATTTTATGTACTTGTGACAGAATAGTAATGTTATCTGTGCTCTGTATGCATAATATACCACGGTCTATGTTGCTGCTCTAGAAGACTGCAGGCTAAATGCATTAAATCACTGAGCACTGTTCGAGGATACTCACTGCAGTTACTCATACACAAAATAATTGTGCAGCATTCATATGCAGTACGTTAATTATGAGGGTAGGTTGTCATACATACTGTAAAGAAAAATATACTTCAGATTTCATTAGATATTACTTTTTATTCTGATGTTGTATTTCTTATGTTAAATTAGTTCTCTCACCAGCAATATTTGACATGATTTACTATAATGTTGTTATTCAAGCCATCCCGAATCAAAAAACTACAGTACTATTCAATTTGCTATCAAATCCACTGTAGCCTATGTGGCAAATTATTCAGTACTCTTCTTGGAAAGAATGTATCACTTACTGAGCCAAAAATGCTGATGTTGTGAGAAACAGACAGTACTACATATTTGTCCAAGAAAACTTTCAGTTATTTTATTACTGGCAGATCATGTATACTCCCATGAGCATCAAGGAAAAATAAACAATAAAAATATTTGGAAATGAAGAAGAATGCAGTTAACCACTTCTGAAAGCAAATTATTTTTACAAGAGGTAAGGTCCTGTTTTTTTTTTTAAACTTTGTCTGCTCCTATCTCTGTGTGAACTGCCTGCGTCCATTCGCCATAACCCTGCAGCCTGATTGACTCCCACATTACTGTCCAGATTCTGGTGAGTGTGTTATTTCCACTGGAGCATGCCAACAGTGAAGTCAGATGTTTATCAAGAGGATGGAGCAGGCCCCCACTGCCTGCCCTTCTTAGCCTCGGTTACGTGACAGAGAACCTCAGAAGTGGTTTCTCACATAACATCACTTTAATATTAAATAGTTAATCTTAAATATGTCCATCTCGCTGCCTCTGTCACATGTTATAGTGTGATGTAGATACTAGGTTACAATGAATTATTTGCACTGCACATCTGAAAGTCTTTTACTTTCATTTCCACTGACATTCTTCAGGATCTATAGCAATGCCTTAGCTGAATCCTTTCATGTGACAGTCCCCATCAGACAGTCTAGCATGCTCCTCCTAGGTGCTTGCAAAACTCTTCACATCATGTTTCCAGAAAATACGGACCTGTTAATTTGTTTTAAATGTGAAAGGCTAACAGAATGTGATCAAGCAGAAAATCCTAAAATTAATAAAGTCAAACTGTTTGTGTGTGTATTTTAGGCACCCTTGTGTCTTTCAACACAAACCAAGATAACATGCATGCTTTTTAGTGAATACAGTTTCTCTCTCACAACAGTTTATGTACTGTAGTCACACAGCAATAAGAGGAAATAAGAAGGGTTGTTACAAAAGGAGATTTAAAAGAAATAGCAGCAAACTACACACTCAGAGGGGCATCTATCTGCCAAACAGTTCCCATTATTTCCAGCATTTATACAAACATTTGACCTTATGCTTTTGTTACACATATCACATTTTAGTCCTTATCATCTCTGAAGGACATACATAATACATGCATTCACATCTCATAGCTTCCTCCTTATAACATTTATTTTATCAGATTTAATCCCCAAACATCTAAAATTTAAGTGCCACACCATGAAAACAATTCAACTTAAAGTTGAACTGAGCATTTATTTATGTTGACCATGTATATTAAATATACAAAGTATTATAAGCAGAAAAGATCCTTAGACTATTATTTACGACTGAGAGTAGACCTTAACTACATTTCCACAGAGAACTCAGAAATTAACTTGACAGAGTTGCTGTCAAGACAGCCACAAGTAAAACATTCCTGTGTCCATCTCAGATGACCAGAAATATGTGTTTATTCTAGCATGATGTTCTTGCTTATTTTGAAACAAGCTTTTCTTGGACAAAGCAGCCTGTACACTCCACTTCTATGAGCAGTGTTCCAGCATCGGTTTTCAAGAGTTTAATGCCAATAAAAACAGATGGAGAAATATTCAGAAGAAAAATAAATTGGAGGCCCAGAGCATTATTACAAACTGCAGTCTATACACTCTATGACTATACATACATAGCTTATGGCTGGAATTTGTACCCAGAAAACATGCACACAATTCTAGGTTTTGTACATTTTGTGCTAACTAAATTGGCATCTTCATACTGTCACACTTTGGAATGTTATTTTTGCAGTTTGTGGATATGTAGATGATCCTTCAACTGCTGCAACTGCTGCTATTTTAATGTATTTAAGAGCCTGGAATAACACCCTCTCACAGCTGAACTTGTTGGACTACAAGTGTTTCTAAGTGCTCCACATCTTACACATTGTATTTATTAAATTTGATGTATTACAAGCTTGCTTTCATTTTCCCAGGGTGCTTCTGTTGTTTACAGAATGTTAATAATTTCTCCCAAAGGAGATGCGAGCTGGTGACAGAGAAAATTCTACAGAGTGTGTATTGTAAGTGTGTAGTGAATTGCAGCTGAAAGCCCTCCAGGTGTAGCATCTCTAAGCCACTGAGGACCTGATCGCTTTGGGTCCCCCCCACACTTGTGTGAGCAAGGAATCCTCTCACTCCAGTTAAAGGCAAAGAAAACTCTAACCAGCAATCATCCAAAAATAGACTGCAGCCCCTGGTTTAACTCCAGGAACCTTGTTGTTGCCGCTTGTGTAGTAGCCACAAACTGAGGACCTGATCGCTTTGGGTCCCCCCCCCCACCACCACTTGTGTGAGCAAGGAATCCTCTCACTCCATCTAAAAGTAAAGAAAACTCTAACTAGCAATCATCCAAAAATAGACCGCAGCCCCTGGTATAACTCCAGGAACCTTGTTGTTGCCGCTTGTGTAGTATAGGTGCCAGCTTTTGTAACTATTGTTATGCCTTGTTAAAATCTGTTACAGTCAGCTAGAGTGCATACCACAGGGGCAATAGCTGCAAACCTCCTTCCTCTTAGCCCACCCCCACCCCTTCCTTTCAGTTTCACTGTTGATAATCTGTTATATGTGAAGGTATTTATCCCCTCTTAATAGTCATAGCCTTCAGTCCCTCCTCCTCAATACTTGTTCTTCACTAAACACCAAACAGAGGTGCAAAGTCTCCAGTTGCTTTTATCTTTAGCTATATTGTGTGCAGCAAACAATGAGCAAAGGGGAATACAAATATAAAAGAGAATAAAATCTGCCATTGCAGACTAGTAAGCAGCATACAACTTCCACCAGTGGTGTATTCCTACACATAGTTTTTCTTGGAGAAACCTTCCAGTCCTTGAACAAGGGTGCCTGTATGTTTACCTTATTTCCTCGGCTGTCCTTGATAATTACCTAGGTTTAGCAGAGTCCCTTGGATTCTCCCCTGCTACTTTAAATTCCAATTGAAGGTTTCCTTCCCTTCCCCCAACCCCAAGTGATTGCTTAGGTACAACACACCAAAGGTTTTAAAAAACCCTGGATGCCATATTTGCTCTAACTGCAGCTGAAAGCCCTCCAGGTGTAGCATCTCTAGTAAGTGATATTATTATTTTTCTTTTTTTTCAATGTTGTATGTATCCACGGTGGTGCAGCAGTAGCACAGCAAGAGGTTCTCCAGTTCGATTCTCAGTTGCAGTGCAGGGAGTGCCTTCTGCGTGGAGTCTGCATGTCCTCCCTGCGGTTGGGTGAGCGTTCGAAAGACATGCGTGAATGGGCGTGCCTTTGTTGAAGGTTGGATGCCGAGCTGGCACCTCGGCGTTCGTGAAAATCTACTGCCAATCATTAGCGGACCGGAATTCTGCTGTGGCGACCCCTAACCAGGAAAAGCTGAAAGACAAACACCAACATTCCACACTGCAAACTCACTGTCCCTGCATAGAGTAGTACAGTAATTTACCTCTAAGGTAGCTTTCCAGTTATTTTTTATTTTTTCTGGTATAGTTTATATTTGGATATTAGAAGCTTATGTTTTTTGTTTTTGCTTGCTCCCAATTTCAGTAAACCTGATTCAGAGTTCCTCTAAATGATAGTTTAGACTACTTTATAATGTCACAGTACTACTAGCTTAAAAGTAATTCCAATAGCTTCCTTCAAAAATAAGGGCATGAATATAAGCTACTTTATTAACTGCGTCTTCAAGTAAAGCTTTTTTGTTTGTTTAAATGTCGTAACTACCTGCTATGTGCAAACTCTTTTTTTCTCTCCTCCATGTTTGTCTCTCTTTCTCCCTAAAGTACCCTGCTCCCCCATTGCTCTGTTCCTGATATAGTCTCTAAGAACCTACCTACCTGGTGACAAAGGACCCTATCAAAATACCTGTGGTCTCATCTAACAGCCTTATTTTCCCTGCACCCTCTCTCAAGGAAGCAAGAAAGTATGTGGTTGTATAACTCCTGCTTGTAAAGCTGACTACCGTCTACTATTGCTTCAAAGGTTCTAAAGTACGCTACGAGCCTGAACAGCCAGCAGCCTTTACCCCCCCATCTCCCCTGTATCCAACAAACCTCTTCTACTTTATAATAACCCCCTTTACTAGCTATCACTCCTTCCCTAGTTCTAAATCAGCTAGCTCCTTTACATACTTACCCGCAATACTAGATCTGCCCACCCTTATCACATCCTTTATCTCCTGCTTATCCCTCTGTATTTCTTTTGTAATTACACTACATCTCTTAAGTCCTAGACCTGCTCTTATTTTCTCACTTACCCTTTACTTCAACTGTCTACACCCATCTGTTTTTTCTCATAGACTTCTGTTTTATCTCTGATCTTTCCCACTCCTGAATTGCCTAACTTTCCTTCAGTTACTAGCATTACTGATAGTTTCTTCTCTAACTTCTCCTTCACTTGCCTCTACCCGCTCCATTCACCCTGCATGCTCACTCCGCTCCCCTACCCTACCTCCAAATCCCACACACCCCAGGGGTCCAACTCTTATGCCATCTAACTATACCCCTTCCCTCTTCCACCAATCACAAACCCTTCACCATTGGCCACTTAACTCCAATTCCCTCCTTTCACTTACCACTTCCTATCTCTCCCACCACACCCTCCACCTATTCCTTTACACACCTAGTATACCTCTGAGCCTGTAACAGCAACCTAACAACTTACCCTTCCAGATGTCTAAGCTACCCACCCCAGCCCTCTTACAGAGGTTACTCATACTTACACTTCTACCACCTCTAACTTTAGCTTACCTGCTAACCTCCTATGAATACCCTTTATAATCACACCTTCTCTACCTCAATAAGCTATCTACCTCTCCTTCTCTACCTATTTTCCATAACCATGTTAGCATAACATCTACACCCAGCTATCTACTAGCAAAATACCATAGGATAGGCCACATTAGAAACGACTCTCCCAGTCCCAGAAAATCTCTACTTCTATATAGTAAATTCCCAAATCCTAGACTTCAAACACTACTCTTCTCTTTAAAAGATGGAGACATTCACCCAAACCCAGGCCCAACAACTGCTACTACCAGTCATCTCCTCAACCCCTACCCCTCTACTATCCATTCCCTTATCAAACCACCTAACTCACTCTTATTAGCTCACCTCAACATACGTAGCATTAATAACAAAGTTGCACAACTCCATGCTCTCTTGGAAATCTACTCCTTTGACATTCTTTGTTTAACAGAAACTTGGTTAAAACCTGTAACTAAAGACAATGAAGTCATCCCACCCAGTTATAATATTTTGCGACTTGACCGTGCAACCAAAAAGGGTGGTGGTGTACCTATCCTATTTAAATCTGGATTACAGATTACTACCTACGACTATAAACCACCTCAAGACTCCAACGCTGAAATTCTTATTACCAAGCTTCAACTTAACACATTCAAATCCATCTATATTATCCATATCTATCTTTTTCCTGGTAATAACATTGCCACCATAGAAAATATCCTTTGTTGGTTATCCCAAAATTTACCCCAAGAAACCATAATCTTAGGTGATTTTAACCTTGATTGGAAGTGTTGTAGCAGTAGCCACCCTACCAGCCATATTAACCTTTTTGTTTTTTCTCAAACCATTACCTCCCCTACCAGGATAAACAAGCCTAATAAGAAAGAAAGCACCTTAGATTGGATTCTCATAAATAATCATCCCCAGACATATGAAGCTGGAACCCTCCCTGATGATGTAAGTGACCACTCACTAACCTACATCATCAGGCTTAAATCCAATCTACCTAATCCAATCATATCTAGGACAATTAGAACCAAGAAAAACTTCAACCAGATCTCTTCCAGAGAGAACTAAGAGCATGTAACTGGTCTCCCTTAAAATACCTCCCACTGGAGGAAGCTGTTAATTACTTTAATTCTAACTTCCTAGCCATACTAGACCACCATGCACCAACCTGCTCTACTAGAATGAGAACTAAATCTGCCCCATGGCTTTCAAAAGAAACCAGGCAAAAAATCCATCTCAGAAATAAATACTGGAATAAATATCGTTTAACTAAAAACCCAGTAGACCAATAAAACTTCAGACAGCTGAGAAATGAAACTAAAAAAACTACACTGTCTGACAAAAGAAATTACTACCTACAATTCCAGCAGACTCACCATAATAAGCTGCAAAAATTCTGGGCAAGTATTAATCAATTATTACACCCAGGTCAATTCATCACACCAAACCCACAAGGCACAGACCAGGAGAATACCAAGCAGACTGCTAATGCCTTTAATACCTTTTTCACTGAGGCCATTCAAACTCTTTCCAGTCAGTTATCTACTCAGAACTTAACTATACCCAACTCTAACTCTAGCCCATCCCCTTCATTTCTCTTCCAACCAGTCCCAACAGCATATATTCTTACCCTTATCCAAAAACTGAAACCGTGCACTCCTTCAGCAGACCAACTACCCGCTGAATATCTACAAAAGGCAGCCAAATCCATCGCCTGTCCCATTTCCACTCTCATCAACAGAATCATCAGTGAAGGACACATCCCTAAAATCGGGAAAGTATCCCCTTCACAAGGGTGGGAACTCTACTGAACTCTCCAATTACCGTCCAAAAGCCCTACTTTCTCCCTTAGCAAAGATCATGGAAAAATGTACCCACAGACAATTGCTAGACCACCTAATCCAAAATAACTTACTTTCAAACTCTCAACATGGTTTTGGACCTTCCCACAGCACTGCTACTGTCCTCCTTTCCTTTACTGACTGTATTAACAAAAACGTAACCTCAATATGCTTTCCTCTGCACTGTTTATAGATCTGTCTAAGGCATTCAATATGGTAAATCACCAGATACTTATAAATATCCTCAAATCCCTGTCACTAGATGTACTAGCTATAAAATGGTTCCAGTTCTACTTAGATAACAGACAACAGGCTGTACTTTGGCATAGCATTCTATCTACCCATCTGTCCATTAACATTGGTGTTCCTCAAGGGTCCATATTAGGACCTCTCCTGTTTTCTATATTTATCAGCGACCTTCACCTAGCAATCCCCCAAGCTACATGCATACAATATGCAGATGATTCCACACTTATATGCTCAGCCACATCTATATCTGAACTTCACTCCCTTACCCAAAATGTGTTTAACACAGTTGAACAATGGTTTACACAGCACTGTCTCCTTCTGACCCCCCAAAAAACTAAACTCTTCCTTTTTACTCCTACTTGTAAGTCCCCCAATAGCCTTCACAGTAACATCCAATAATGGTACTCTTATATCCCCAGATCCAACTACCAAACTACTAGGTATCACCATAGATAAGAACCTTAACTTCGACACCCATATTACCAATACTCTAAAATCTGTTAATAGAAAACTAGGCTCTCTCTACAGGATCAAACCCTTCCTCTCTCCTGCAGCTAGAATAACTATTGCTCACACCTATCTAATTTCTACTCTCCTCTATGCCTCACCCATATATACTAATCTCTCTAAAAACAACCTTAATAAAATGGAAAACTCCTACAATAACATAGCTAGATTTGCTACAGGTAACCCTTTCAGAACCCACCACTGTTTTAATCTAAAGCAGCTAGGATGGCTTGAATTACAAAATCAGCTTAAATTCCACCAAATGACCACTGCACATAAAACCCTTTACCAACCTACTAATACCCCTATACTATCTACCCTCATTACCCCCTACAACAATCTAAAGACCTTATGATCATCACATAAACTTCTTGTAAATATTTGTAAATCAAACAACAGGGCTGGGGACTCTCTTTTCTCTAATACTGTTGGAAAATCCTGGAACCTTCTTCCTAACTAACTTTCCTCTCTTCCCTCTATATCACTCTTTAAAACCAAAATGAAACTTTTCCTCAGAACACATTGGTTGTGCCCCTGTACTAAACCTGACTGATCAACTAGCTCTTCTTACTTGGTTCAACCTCCTCTTCTCAGTAATCAAGTTCCTTTTCTTAATAACAACTTATCTTGTCCTTCTATACTATTACTTACATCCTCAGAATCTCATTAAGGAGACTACTTTTAATAATATATTGTATAATTTCATCTCCTACTTTTTCTTTATGACTACTTGTATACTAATATATTGTATTATTCAGCTGCCATCTTTTTCTTTATGATGTATTGCAACTACATTTTGTATTGTACTAATTGTATCTGTATATTTTGCACTATGTTATGAATGAATGACCTCTTTGATTATTCTCTGTACTGCACCTGCAATGTTCATTGTATACATTCATTTTTGTATATGTGAGTTTGTTTGTTTCCTCAGAGCTTATCTCCCCGGGCCTCTAGTGAAAATGGACAAATATCCAGTTAGACTAGCCCAGTCAACAAATGTAAAATAAATAAAATAAATAAATTGTAGAAATATTTCTATACCCATTTTGTGTATACTGTATGTATATAAATATATATATATATATATATATATATATATATTAGGAAAACAGATGATAGGGGTAGTAAAATATTCATATTAGTGGTAGTTAAAACTGATAAATGTATACCAAGATGGGCAATATCTACCACTGATTGTTTTTTCACTACACTAACTACAGGCCTGGCTTTCTTGGTATTAATGTTCGTGCATCTGGGGTCTATTTCCCTCTTTTGGTGTAGTTTAAATCTTTGTACCACATTCACTATCTCCTTCAGGTAATCCTCACTTGCCACTGCTTATAGTACCACTGACCATTATATGATGTGACAGCACAATCCAAGGAGATAGCTGCTGAGACATGGGGCATCAGTATGTGTTTATCAAATGGCACAATCAGTACAGATATACGACCACCTGTGAACACTCTCCATAATGTACAACAGCACAGCCTGTATGATTCTCACCAAAACAGTGTTTCATTGACAAGGCTCTAATGCCAGCAGTTAAATGAAGCAGGTCTATATTACTCCTTTGACAGCTTAGATTGTTGAATGCACAATGAGCGACACCTAAGCGTTGAAGTTTCAAAATCGCGAATGGCCATATACGCAAATTCTTTCCTCAGGAAATAATTTGTTTGGCCATTATCTGGGATTTGTCCTTTCCCCAATGTAGAGCAATCTCAGAGTTGGTATATTTAGTTAGGGTGGGGCACAGCCCCCCATGTCAGGTGGTGTGTGGGGGGGAGGCAATGCTCCCTACTATATTTAGGTTGAAAAGTTGATTTTATTTCCAGATAGATAGCCTAGCGAATTCTTTCCCCGAGGAAGGAATTCACGTATATGGCCATTCAATCTTGAAATTTTAATGCTTAGGTGTCGCTCACTGTGCGTTCAACAGCCTAAGGTGTCAAAGAAATAATGTAGACCCTATGAAGCAATACTCTGCTTTTCAAGTGCAATACCATTCAGTGGACTTAAACCAGTGAGAGTTGAGGGAACAATGGCTTCATATATCTAGTAACCTGGTCTCTCTGTCTATATTCTGGGAGTTCATGTGGCCTGATGATGACATTTTGTCTCGCCTTCTGCTATGTTAAATAGTTAGTGCAGACTGGTTTCATATGATATTGTTAACTTTTGATGTAATATTGCTTAGTAAAAGAAAAGTAAGTGGGGGGCTTCGCCCCCCACACCCCCCGTTGTGGGGGGCTGTGCCCCCCACACACCCCCTAACTATATATTCTAACTCCAGGGTCGCACTCCAGTGGGGAAGGGGGCATATTCCATTTTCTTGCTAATAATACTTGTCAGTCAAATGAAGTGTTGGGCAAATGAAGTGTCAGGCAAATGAAATTTCAGTCATTTGGTCTCAGGCAAATGGGTGTTAGGTCAAAAGAAGTAGACCCATAAATATATATATATATATATATATATATATATATATATATATATATATATATATATATATATATCTTCTTCTTCTTTCGGCTGCTCCATGTAGGGGTCGCCACAGCAGCTCAACTGTTTCCATTTCTTCCTGTCCTCTGCATCTTGCTCTGCCACACCAATCACCTGCATGTCCTCTCTCACCACATCCATAAACCTTATCTTAGGCCTTCCTCTTTTCCTGTTACCTGGTAGCTTCATCCTTAGCATCTTTTTCCCAATATACTCCGCATCCCTCCTCAGCACATGTCCAAACCAACGTAATCTTGCCTCTCTGGCTTTGTCTCCAAACTGGGCTGACCCTCTAATATACTTATTCCTAATCCTGTCCATCCTCATCACACCCAGTGCAAATCTTAACATCTTCAACTCTGCCACGTCAAGCTCTGACTCCTGCCTTTTTGTCAGTGCCACTGTCTCCAACCCATATAACACAGCTGGTCTCACTATCCTCTTGTAGACCTTCCCTTTCACTCTTACTGGTACTAGTCTGTCACAAATCACTTTGACACTCTTCTCCACCCACTCCATCCTGCCTGTACTCTCTTCTTCACCTCTCTTCCACACTCACCATTACTCTGAACTCTTGATCCCAAGTATTTAATCTCATCCACCTTCGCCATCTCTACTCCCTGCATCCTCACCATTCCTCTATCCTCCCTCTCATTCACACACATATATTCTGTCTTAGTCCTGCTGACCTTCATTCCTCTTCTCTCTAGTGCATATCTCCACCTCTCCAGGGTCTTCTCCACCTGTTCCCTACTCTCAATACAGATCACAATGTCATCTTCAAACATCATAGTCCACGGGGACTCCTGTCTGATTTTGTCTGTCAACCTGTCCATCACCATTGCAAATAAGAAAGGGCTCAGAGCTGATCCTTGATGTAATCCCACCTCCACCTTAAATGCATCCGTCACTCCCACCGCAGACCTCACTGCTGTCACACTACCCTCGTACATATCATGTACCACTCTTACATACTTCTCTGACACTCCCGACTTCTTCATATAATACCACAACTCCTCTCTAGGCACCCTGTCATATGCTTTCTCTAAATCCACAAAGACACAATGCAACTCCTGACCTTCTCTGTACTTATCCATCAACACTCTCAGAGCAAACATCGCATCTGTAGTGCTCTTTCCTGGCATGAAACCATACTGCTGCTCACTAATCATCACCTCCCTTCTTAACCTAGCTTCCACTACTCTTTTCCATAACTTCATGCTGTGACTGATCAGTTTAATCCCTCTGTAGTTACTACAGCTCTGCACATCATCCTTATTTTTAAAAATTGGTACCAAAACACTTTTTCTCCATTCCTCAGACATCCTCTCACTTTCCAAGATTTCATTAAACAATCTAGTTAAAAACTCCACTGCCATTTCACCTAAGCACCTCCATGCTTCCACAGGTATATCATCTGAACAAACAGCCTTTCCATTCTTCATCCTCTTCATAGCTATCCTTACTTTCTTCTTGCTAATCCATTGCACTTCATGATTCACTATCCGCACATCATCCAACCTTCTCTCCCTCTCACTCTCTTCATTCATCAGCCCCTCAAAGTACACTTTCCATCTGCTCAACACACTCTCCTCGCTTGTGAGTACGTTTCCCTCATTATCCTTTATCACCCTTACCTGCTGCACATCTTTACTAGCTCAGTCCCTCTGTCTAGCCAATTGGTACAGGTCCTTTTCTCCCTCCTTAGTGTCCAACCTTTCATACAACTCTTCATACGCCTTATCCTTAGCCTTCATCACCTCTCTCTTTGCCATGCACCTCATCTCCTTATACTCTTGTCTACTTTCTTCATCTCTCTAACAATCCTACTTTTTCTTCACCAACCTCTTTCTCTGTATACTCTCCTGTACTTCTTCATTCCACCACCAGGTCTTCTTGTCCTCCTTCCAAGCACCTTTCTAGCCATCTCTCTTACTAGCTCTGCTGTAGTTACCCAGCTATTCGGTAACTCTTCACTGCCACCCAGTGCCTGTCTTAACTCTTCCCTGAACATCACCTCACAACTACCCTTTTTCAGTTTCCACCATTTGTTCCTTGGTGCTGCCCTCACACTCATCCTCCTCTTCTTGATCACCAATGTCATCCTACAAACCACCATCCTAAGCTGCTTAACTACACTTTCTCCTGTCACCACTTTACAGTATCCAATCTCCTTCAGACTGTCCCTTCTACATAAGATATAATCCACCTGTGTGCATCTTCCTCCACTCTTGTATGTCACCCTATGTTCCTCCCTCTTCTTAAAATACATATTCATCACAGCCATGTCCATCCTTTTCACAAAATCCACTACCATCTGACCTTCTGCATTCCTTTGCTTAACACCATACCTACCCATCACTTCCTCATCCCCTCTGTTCCCTTCATCAACATGCCCACTGAAATCTGCTCCAATCACCAGTCTCTCACCCTTGGGTACAGTCATCACCACTACATCCAACTCACTCCAAAATTTTTCTTTCTCATCCATCGTACACCCAACTTGTGGAGAATATGCACTAACAACATTCATCATTACACCATCAATATATATATATATTTTTAAATTAAGCTTTTCTGGGAAAAAAGGGAGGGACAAAAGGTTGTAGCACAGACTAGTACAATGATCAACAGCTATCAATCAAATGAAGAGGATTATGTAACCAGTGAGATGTCAAATGCTTTGATTCCTGTTGCAGTTGCATTAAACTACTACTTTTGCACCTGAAACACTTTCATGGTAGAGGATAGATCAGAATCAACTAAAATTCTACAATAGCCATGTTTGTAGGCTAGAACTGAACTCCAGTCCTTTCTACTACTTCTATATATGGTTTGTCTTGCAAAATCTTACATTTTTACATTTCCAAAAATAAAGTCTTACTTTGTGCACTTGATAACATGGCAAACCTATAGAAAAAACGTTTCCTGTCTATAGCTGTAACAGCTGACTAGACTGTTAATATATACACACTTCTACTGCCTGTAATAGGTGTACTCACTACAGCAGACTCAGCAATGCATTCTCTACAATTGCTTCAGGGGAAAAAGAGAAAGAAATGGTAGTGTGTTAGACAGGTGCAGGTGACACAGAGTCAGTGTGAATGTGGAAGTAAGCCAGGGATTGCTTACAGTACATAAGGATTAGGTGGGTGCACTTTAACCTCAACCTCCCACTGGCCAAGTAGGTTGAAATTACATCTCCCAAGTTCATTTGCATGACTGATGATCGGACAGCCTAATGCATTTACTGTACAACAATCTCTGAACATAGCAGTCTGAGGTGCAAAACATGGCAGCCCAGTTTTCCTGTCTATGCTGCTAATGAACCATGCATTACAGTGACTCCTCTTCCATTATGTGTTATTATAGATATCCAAACAGAGCCATAAACTGAGCCACACATGTTCAGTGCTGCCCATAGAGTCCTATGAATGTGCACAACATTGTGTAGGCCTTAGCAAAGAGTTTGGCAATATGCACTATGCGCAAATTGAGCAATTCAGAAACATTTCTGAAGTAAGTTGTCATTTGCATAATTATCATGGGAAATAACAAATTCATCCCCTACCTGGCCCCCATGTCTCTAATGGACAGAGGTTGACAAGTAAATAAATCTCCAGCTAACATACCCCCCAGACATAACCCTTAGCTACCTCTTTACTAACATACCATACCATATAGGCATCCAAGGAACTCTGGAACAAAACTGGGGTGGGTTGCACAGCTTGGCTTGTAAAGACCCTGGTGGTTGTTAGCCTAGTATGAACCTATGTTAGTAGCTGCATTTACCAAGGGAGGATAGACATGGGATGAGTACTGTGTCTCACTAGGTATATGGTTATCACCCTCCCCTGAAGTCGATATATCAGTAGCTATAATCCAGTCCACATAAAGGGCCATCATGGATGCACAGGGTATTACCATCACTTCCATGGCAGAATTGGTCAGACTGATCCACAGTGGATAGGATGACTGCCATGACAGCATGCCCTGCATGAGTGATAGTTTCAATAAACTAAATCACTTAATGAAATGTGGCGCTCCACTCAAGGTTACCTGACAAAAGTGAAGCACTGTACATCTATGGATGTTGTTCATCCATGGTCATGGGGGAAATACGCCATTCTCAACAAGTGCTAGCACATCTACTCCTATGTCTACGGTTGAAGTGTTTATACCCAGGAGAGAATGTCCCCAAGGTCATGGCAGGCATGGTGGTGGCACATCTTGTGACAGATGTCGATCACACTCACAAATCATACCAGCATTTAGCATGGTACAACCAGTGCTACCCCTAGAAAAGGCAGCAGACATAGGCAAGTGCATTCACAGGATGTGCAGTGCTCTGCCATGCATGCCCTGGACATGTCCACTACATTAACACACTGTACTGCTGAGGCTGTGTCCCAGTAGACACACAGTCACACTACATCAGTGCACAGTACATCACACGCACGTGCGCACACACGCACAAACAAACACACACACACACACACACACACACACACACACACACACACACACACACACACACACACACACACACACTTGCACTCTTTCTTGTATATCTCTTCTGAATTCACACATCTCCCTGTGAAAGCCATTCAACACACGTGCTCCCTCCTCCACCTGTACAGATGATGATAATTGTGTCCTGCCCCTTGTACATTGTTATTTGGCTCGCTATGTCTGATGCACAGTATGGCCAGCCTAAACATGGGTAAGTACAGTCCGGTGTTTGATTTACACACCTCAGTTTTAATGTAGTTTATCTGCTTTACAAAGCTTTCCTAGTTTCCAAAGCTATGTGCAGTCCTTACCTCTTAGCCAGTGCACACTGCTCCTGCTTCCATCTAGCATGGTCATCTGCTGCCACTGGCTCCTTCACTGACTTTTCATTTGGTTATACCTCCAACGCCTGCTGTTCTGCACTGTTCTCCTTTTTCAGCTATCCCCCTTGCTGTATCTGCCTTCTCAGTATCATATTATGCAAAATTACACACTAAAAATATTTTTGCACAAGTGCCATAGTCATACTATAAGGCACCACCTGATGAAGCGAGACAAAAAAAAAGTGTGCCTTCAGTAGCCCAAACACACACATATTCATTAATGTTCCTGATCTGTAAATGTACAAGATTGTACTCCTGGGCTGTTTTGTTTTGTGGGTGTCTGATGGTTGCCATCTGCCAGGTTTCCAGGGCATATCTGGCATCACCAATACAATGGCACAGAGGAAATCACCCATTGCAAAATGATGTCACAGGTCACAGGCATGCTATATGTACATGTCACATTTTAGATGATATGGTGTGCATAAGAGACCACCTGACAATTGTTGGAGTGACAAACTTTGTGGTTTACATACCCGCATCTCAGTTCCCCAGGTGGGGCATTAATTTCAATGTGGATGCAGTCTATGGCTTTCAGATCCTCAAGAAAATGGTCTATATTATAGACATCCTTCATGGTGTTCTTTCTCTCCTCTGTAGTATGTGGAAACCATATATGCTCCCCAATTTGCCATTGAGGAACTGATGGAATATTCTCAAGGCTGAAGCTGAGATACTCACACTTTGTCTCCAGTAGGTTGCTGGCAGGGATCTGTAGCTAGTATATGTAAAACCACACATACTTTGGTATCCACTGGAATAGGTTGTTCATGACTCCCATTGGACTGCAGATGACATCAGCACATGTCCACTATGTCCTGCATTGTGTCACTGTGCAATCTGTGGTAGCCCACAATGTTGGTGTCATGGAGTACATGATAAGTTAAGTGAGTTCAAATGACAAAGTACCTCCAGCGGTAATGACACTCACTTCTGTAGCTTGTGGCTGCAATTACAGCATGCTGGAAGTACACATTAACTAATGAAGCAACAGCCCCTAAAATGTTTTGCATTTCCCTCAACATGAACACCAGGAATCTGTGGCATTCAATTCCAAGGCACGTGCATCTCCACAACAAGCTGTGTATATCTTTCAAAATGATGCAGCTATCCTCATTTGCCTGACTTGCCTCATTTGCATTTATCAGATTACTAGTTTTAATAATATTCCTTATTACCATCTCATTACATGGCTATTAACATATATCATGCCCGACTATGCTACTCCACATTTACCACTAGTGGTATGTGTGTGTCTGAATCTCACACACCCTGCATATGGCCACTCATTGCACAAATTCACTTACCACAATGTGGCTGTGTGTTTTGAATCTTGGCTTAATGTATCTAATTAAAACATTAATTTATATATACTCTTGTATTGTCGATTGTACTGTTACTGAATTGTATGTTGCTATAGCTACTCCTACGCAATTGTGTTCATATGTTTGCATCCACATTTGTTTTGTTTAGCATTGTGTACTATTGTGCAGCTTTTTTCTCTAGGACTCCACTGAAAGGAGCTATTAGCCTCAGCTGGACTATCTCAGTCAACCAAAATAAATAAACACATACATACATAAATACATAAATGAATAGAAATAAACAAAACTGTATATTATATATTAGTTGCATTCTACTATGAGCTTAAGCACATGTATGCAAGTACCAAACCAAGCAGTAGTTCTCCATTACTGGATATGACATTTGGAACCACCTTATAATACTCTCTTCTGGCATATTCTTTGAATATTGTTGGAGTGAGCATAAAAGAGGTAACCGTACTGCATTGCGACAGTATTTCATTATTAAAGGCAAGAGATTAACAGCTCTTAACATACAGTTAGCCATCAAGGGGATTTCATTTCAGGGAAAGCTGCAACCAACATTAAAATGTTAGCCCTGTAAGAACTGATCTTTAAGGTAATAAAAATATAAATATTTGTTGAAGGTGTTGGAAAAAGCTGGTATTGTTATGGTTCAAGACTGGCACATTCCTTCTAATTTTTAAATATTAATAAAAGAGTCAATAAGAAGTATATTTGCATTTGAAAGTCATCACTTTGTGATTCAGTTATCCATCAGCACATATTAGTGACCCAGTGAGTCCTGTTTTAGACAAACAATGACATTTGTCTGAGTTTTGTTTCTTGATTAAAGCCAGCTTCATTAATGAAGTACTTATCTCTCTGGAAAAGCGGCTGACTAGGATCTCAGACTGCCAACATATGCTCCAGGTATCATCTAGTACTGAGGTGGGCAACCTGCTACTTAACTGGTGTATCCAGACCCTGAGCAGTTAACCTACGGCCTTCACAGGCATCCATAACTTAGAACTTAACAGCTTAAATATAGAATATCATAGCTATAATTTACAACATTGTAGTTATTTGATGCTAAGAAAGAGATGATTTAAAAGGGTCATGTGGCCCTCAGAAATGCTGGAAAACTGCACCTGTAACTCTGCATCGTCTGTGGTTTTCTGAGATCATTGTGGAGAAATCAATATAACATGGTCCAGGAGATAGAACACAGTTATTACTGTCCAGCTAATTAGTAAGTGTAGTGTTTCCAGACCAATATATAGTGCAGCGGTGGTGCAGTAGTTAGCGTTATCACCTCACAGCAAGAGGTTCTCCCATTCGATTCTTGGCTGGTGAGCCTTTTATGTGGAGTCTGCATGTCCTCCCCGTGGTCGAATGATGTCTAAAGACATGCAGGTAGGTGCGTGAGTGAATGGCTGTGCCTTCTTTGAAGGTTGGGTGTCAGGCTGGCAACTCAGCACCATAAAAATCCACTGCCAATCATTAGTGGACCAGAGTTCTGCTTTGGCAACCCCTAACCAGCAAAAGCCGAAAGAAAGTTTAGTGTTTCCAGACCAATATTTAGTAGAGAAGTATTATGGAGTTAAAATAAACAGTGATTGGCAGGGCCACTGGAAATTGAGCACAGATAGTGCTGAAGCTACAATGAAAGCACTGGCCAACTGTAGTGAAACCATGAGACTTTCTTTAGGTATTAGAGAACAATAAGCATAATTTATTCACTTCCAGAAACAGCTGACTGGTGACATAAACACACACAGAAAGCTTATTCGATATCTACCTCACAGGGCCAAACATAACATTTCATGACATATTATAATGAACAACAGCAGTTTACTTGTATCTGATACACTATACATAAAAATGCTGACCCATCTGTGTGCACTTGCTTTCTCTTATTTTGCCTACGTTACAGGTATGCAGACTAATATTTTGTTTGGCATTGGTTGTAAAAACAGACACTTAACAAGAGCTATGTTACTATGACAGTGATGAGGAATAAATAAAGGTTGAACTACCAAGGGTTAATATATATATATATATATATATATATATATATATATATACACACACAAGAGCTACTGTGATTATAATGAAAAAGGAATTTCATATGTGTTTTTGTTCTGTCTCTTTTAGGTGGGCAAAACTCAATACAGTTTTTATTTTTGTATTAAGTTCAAGAACATTACATGACAGACAATAAAAAATATAAACACTGCTTCTTATAGGAGTATGACAGATGCTTAGTTTCAGTTCCAGGTTCTGGAAAATATTAACAGATCATTTTTAGATAGGATATCACAAATGCTCCATTAAAGAAAGAGGCTTGGTGGCCAGTCAGAGTAGAAGTTTGGACAAATAAGGGGTCATATGCCTTTTATGAGTAGAAACAGGGTTAAAGAGCAGCTAACATCTGATTGATTACATGTAGTATATAGGTGTGTTCAATCTAGTAATCCACTTCTTTACTCTGTGACCTGAAGAAAGTTTTGGCTCAGTCCCAAACTTGCTAATTTCTGATAAACAGTTTTGGTTATACTCTGGCCCATGGAACTGTTTGCTTTTGACTAACCTACAGAAGTCCATACAGAACTGCATGCATCTTTCTCCAGTGAATCACTGACTATCCAGGTTATGAAGACCATGATGCATGCAGCACCTAGTCAGTGCAGGGATGAGTGGGAAATTCACCTGTGCAGCTTCAGGAGGGTAAAGGCTATGAGCTGAAACAAGGAAAATGAGAGAAGTGCAAGGCACAGGGTTGTACAAAAGACAGCAAAGCTTGTCTAAAACTATATAAACACACTTCCCATGTAAAATAAAGAATGGCATTACATTTTTGACACCTACAGGACCATAGCTTATGTCTCTTTATCACTCATATTTATAAATATAAAAGGACAAAAATTAAAGAAAGACATTTCATCAGGTCACACACCATCATACAGAATATCCATACCATCCCAAACTAGTCTTTGTTTGTCCATTTGTTTGATTTATTTATTTGCTTATCTTTATTTCCGTTAACCAGGGCACATACATCTCAGTGTCTTTGCTCAGGAATTCTAAACAAAAACAAAAATAATGGGGGATAACGGCCCAAAATCAGGGACAGTTTTTAAATATTACTCTAATTCAACAGAAAAGTTAATAGAACAAAAGATTTTTAAATAAATATACAGTTCCTGAAAAATGAGAAGTATGAAACTCTAATGCCTGGCATTACTGACTGCCTATAATTATCGTCACTTTATCAGTTAATCAAAAATTTTATGAAAGAAAGGGCAAAAATATGAAGCAAAATCAGGGATGTTCTGCAAAATATATTTACTCTTTGTTGACCAGGTTAGTCCTACTAGACCAATGTCCCCTTTTCACGGAAGATCTAAGGTGGTATTCATACTAACTAGAGGAAATTTGGCTATGGCAGTGGGGAAATTCCCTACTCTTTTTTCAGTAAGTGTAGAGGAATATTTTACATCAGCTTGAACTACCACCAACTTAGACAGATGGAACCTTGGTTTAATGTCGCATCCAAATGACAGCGCACTCAGCAGTGTAGCACCCCACTTATGCTGCTCAGCAGTGTCACTATTGGGAAATTAATCTAAATACTTGGTGTGAGAAAAGAACCCACAGCGTTCTGATCTTCCAGCACCAAAGGCAAAAGTGCTACCTGTTGATCAAGGACAGCTGAGATGTCTGTTAAAGTAGTCCAACTGAGCAACAAAGATGCTTGTTGGAGGCATACCAGGGAGAAAACTCCACAGTAAAACATATTAAACAAAGTACAACAGACAATATGTGAATAATAATGTTCAGAAACTGAACATAACAATGCAACATTACTGTGTAAGGCTACATACAACCAGTGTGCAATGAGCAATGGTGTAAGGCTATGTACAACAGACATGCAATGAACATTGGTGTAAGGTGTAAGGCTACATACAACAGTTGTGCAATAAGCACTACTGTAAGGCTACATACAACAAACGTGCAATGAGCAATGATGTAAGGCTAAATACAACAGACATGCAATCAGCAATGGTGTGAGGCTATATACAACACACGTGCAATCAGCAATGGCGTGAGGCTACATACAACAGACATGCAAATGAACAATGGTTAAAGGCTACATACAGCAGATGTGTAATCAGCAATGGTGTATGGCTACATACAACAAATGTGTAATCAGCAATGATGTAAGGCTATATACAACAAACATGCAATCAGCAATGGTGTAAGACTACATACAACAGCTGTGCAATGAGCAATGGTAAAAGGCTACATACAACAGACATACAATGAAGAATGGTGTAAGGATACATACAACAGATGTGCAGTGAGCAATGGTGAAGTATGCATGCCACGCTGTTTGGTTAGAAAAAGTAAGGAACTAAGTGAGAGACAGCATACTGTGAGTGTGCTTAGGAGTAATATGCATCAACATATTATTGGAAGTGCTGTTTTTTTCTAGTTGTTGCCTAAGCTGTGTTATAAATTTTCCAGTACTTGTTTCTGCCTGGACCTCACATGGGATGGAATTACATTTGTTTGTGATAGTAATGTAGTAAATTAAGTCACAATAAAATTTGTGGGATTTAATGAGTGGGTTTGGTTTATGGAAAGGACAGAGTTTGGAGGGTTGCATCTAAATAGGAAGTGAGCTAGGGCTGGATGATTCTTTTTGTTTTGAGTAGTAAGGTATATATGCAATGTATGAGTTGCAGTTTACAACCTAAAGGGGTTTTCCCATATTGCATGGGGCAGTATTTGGGAGATGTGAGTTGAGTGTGATCCTAACAAGGAATGTTGCTGTGATGAAGGAATACACTCTTAATAGTTAGAATACTGGTAAATGAAATGCTTCACGATAAAAAAGTATCTTTATTTAAGCCGTTTACAAACGCTTTTCATCAGTGCCTTTTCCAACTTCTTCAGAATACAGGTTGAACAAACAGTGCCCCTCCCCAATCATGCGAATATAAACCCCTCTAATTGATTAATTAGTTAATCACCTGACTGTTTGTACCATGACATAATAAAAAAAACTCTCATTAAAAAATACCTCTCATTAAAAAATACATCTCGTTAGAAAAAAGTGCCGGTTGTGGCTGATTCTTTCCCACAAATATATACTGACAGAACATAACTCCGAAGTATAAAGAACCATATACATGAATTTTAAATTCTGACAGCTCTAAAATGAATAAAATAATATTTAATTTCATGATTATTACCATACTCTGAGGGTGACCTTAAATATCAATGTCTCCTTACCTCGACTGCTGTAAATATTCCATCTGTCACTGGGTGAAAAGTAACCCGATCCCTGGAAATACGTGACCGGAGAACACTATTCTAGTCCATGCCCAGTGGATAATGGTCAACTCGATCACTTCATCCCAGAGTGAACCGTCCACTGTACTATTGTACTGATGGCTAATAATTAAACTAACTGCAAAAAAACAAACATCTCTAAAGACAACTGCTATAGTCATACAGTCTGACAATGCCTAATTAAAAATGAATAAATATGTTTGACACTACCATGTCAAAATAGAATAAGACCTGACAATATTTCCAACCTAAAATTAAACTAAGGCTCAATCTACTTCCATACAAACGTGATGAATGCAAAAAGCCAACTGAATCTCTAAAAGTTGCCAGATTTTCATGCTATGGAAATCCTGTATATGTTTCAATACCGCCACTATAAAATGTGTGGATAAATATATACCATCCCTGAAATACACACGATTTAAACACACAATACCTGGTTGGGTCTTGCCCATCCAGGTCAAGATGAATAAATAAATAACTCTCTAGAGGGGACCAATCTGTTCTCATGTATTCAATTCAATTTAACCATCCAATTTATTATTATTTTTCTTTTCAAGGAAAATAATTATTAATCAATAATTATTATTTCATATTTTCAATGAGTTATTTCAAGTATAGAAAGTGGACTATTGAATACCAAAAGCAGTCATGAGAAACCACACACAACTACACCAATAACAACAACCACGAAACATAACACAGACACTAGTGTCTCAACAAACAAGCCCATAAGGCGTCTCACCACTAAACCCAATATACTAGTCACAGGTGAATCCATAGTGAGAACACGGATGTCTCCCTCACCAGGCTGAACAAGGACAGGGTTACAGTCAGCTGCCTATCAGGTGCCAGGATCTGTCAGGTCACTCAAGTATTCAGGTCACTCAACCACAATGACCAGTATAACTCTGTCATAGCCCATGTTGGTGTAAATGACCTGAGATGTACCTCCCTGGACTATATGAAGAGTGACGTGACTGAGTTCTCAGATTATGTATCATAGGCAGGTATGAGCAGCATTCTACCAACACCAAGGATGATGCTACAATGCAAACAAAAAATGATTGACTTTAACAACTGGCTAAATTTCTGGTGTCAGTCTAATGGGATGCAATATCTGTCAGCCTGGGAAGACAGAATCGACAGGCTACTCTACTTTGCCAGAGATGGTCTGTACCTGTCTCCTCTAGGCTTTCAGATATTGGCAAAAGCATTAGCCATCCTTATTGCATCTTTGTTAGGCAGTGTCAAAACAATCAGCTTCCCAACGTAGCAAAATCGTCTCTGGATAAACTGAAGGTACTGCTGATCAGTGCTAGGAGTCTTAACAAGAAACTGCACTCCCTGGAAGCACATCTCAATTTGGAAGATCCTGACATCTGTGTAGTCACTTAGACATGGTTCAAAGCCGCGGAAAGTACCCTGACCATTCAGGGATACAATGCCTGCCATACATTCAGATCACATACTGAGCAGGAAAGAAACAAAGGAGAAGGTACATCCATCTTTGTTAAAGAGATGTACGCCTCAAGACTGGTCAAACAATATGACTCTCAAGTTACTCAATGTCCAAGTAACCATAGGCAAAATCCCCTACCACACCATTGCCAGCTACAAGTCCCCCACTATGAACCAGAAAAAGCATACCACACACCTGGACTTACTGGAGTCACTTACCATGTAGCCAAACACCTTACTCGTGGGTGATTTTAATTATACTACCATTGACTGGGGATCATACATGATCACAAACATGCAGGCTCAGAGGTTCTTGAACTTTGTCAGTTCAAATACCCTACAACAGCTAATCAGCACAGCTATGAGAGGCTGAAATATCCCGGACATAACACTTACTAACATGGGGGGCATTGCACTCCCTCTAGTGTGTTGTCCTCCCTGGTAAAATTGGACCATAAAACAGTCTCCTTTAAAATAATTGCAAGGTCAGATACTCCACCAAGATCAAAAAATCTTAAGAGTTTTTCCAAAACAAGTTACCTCCTACTAAGTAAGGCCATAAGAAATTCCAAGGCTCACACAGATAGCTGAAAAGAATAAAACAGGCAGGCAACAGTGTTTTCTTTAAAAACTTTAGTACTTCTGGTTAGCACTTTTGTCAAGTCTCCATACACTCAACTTCATCAGACAATACATAAAAGATAAAAGCCATATTTAAAAGGCTCATTCATAGTCACATGGTCAACCACCCCACATGACTACATATCACATGATACAATCCCCATTTTTTATATATGTATAAAAAACAATATGTAACCTTTGTTTAATAACACATCCAAATTCTTGAAGCTAGCTAAAACAACCTAAAACATACAGGCATAAATATAGGTATAAATGTGTACATATAAAAATGTCTCTAACCTAATAAATTCTAATTTCAATTTTGGGACCGACACCAAGTGTGGTTTATAGGAGGGGCAACAATTTGAAAAATTTGTTGGAACTACAATCACCAAAGTTGACACGTGTCCCAGGTATGTACAAATGCGAAGCCTGCTCTTATTGCAGGTTTATGCAAACAGGAAACCAATTTAATATTTTAGATACTAATTTTTCCTGTAAGTGTAGATTCAACTGTAATTCCACCATGGTTGTTTATCTCACTTCATGCCAGTCTTGTGTAAGTTTCTATATTGGTAAGACTGAGTGAAAATTAAGGGAAAGAGTATACGAGAATGTATACCATATTAGGAAAGCAAAGGCAGAGAATGCATTGGTTAGGCATGTGGTCAAAAACCCTGGCCATTCCTTTACACTCAGGGTGATTGACCAGGTTGATTTTGACATTAGGGGTGTCCCACTGGGTTTAAAATTAGAAGTGAAGGAATTGATTTGGCAGCACAGGACTAGGGCATACATGGCACCAGGGTTAAATGATGTATGCTCTTTGGCATGCGTCTTGAAATTGAGGAGCTTGAAACGATGATATAACCCAACACAAGTTTAATTTGGCATATTTATTGTGTTTGGTTAGTCTCAATGGGTGGTTCTGTAATTTGTATTATAATCTTAAACTTATTCATCTATACTTGATTAAACTGAAATTAGAATTTATTAGGTTAGATAGAGACATTTTTATATATACACATTTATACCTATATTTATGCCTGTATGTTTTAGGTTGTTTTAGCTGGCTTCAAGAATTTGGATGTGTTATTAAACAAAGATTATGTACTGTTTTTTATACACATATAAAAAATAGGGATTGTATCATGTGATATGTAATCATGTGGGGTGGTTGAACATGTGACTATGAATGAGTCTTTTAAATATGGCTTTTATCTTTTATGTATTGTCTGATGAAGTTGAGTGTATGGAGACTTGACGAAAGTGCTAACCAAAAGTACTAAAGTTTTTAAAGAAAACACCGTTGCCTGCCTGTTTTGTTCTTTTCAGTGGTTTGTTCACACAGATAGCACAGACCCCTATGTTGAGGTATACACCAAAATCCCATATAACCTCTTAAACAATTGTATAGAATAGTCTGTATCTAACTGGATTAAAACCATGTCTTTCCAGAAAAACAAGCCACCCTGGTGGACCCCCAGTAGCCTATACAACAAAAGAAAGAAACTAATGTCCAAAAACAAGAAGGAACTGACTCGGCAGCGGAAGAAATCCCTTACTAGTCTTACTGGTCTAAACAAACAAACAAACTAATTAGTGTTCAAGTCAAGTCATCCAAAGTGAATCACAAAGCAAAAATAGCTTCCCTAGCTAAACAAAATCACAAGGCATTTTCTAACCACTTCCAAAACCTTAAAAGGGAATACCCAGCTATGTAAAAAGCTGGTTGTAGATGGCACCACCCATACTCAACTGGAGGAAATAGCCAAACTACTAACAGGCAAATGTGGATCAATCTTCACCCCCCCATCCACACTGACCATCCGCCAAAGTATACCTGCCACCACCACAAAAACATGGCATCAATGGGACCAGGCAACACCCCAGTTTGCCTTTTAATTAACTTAAAACATGATCAAGCTGATCCACTTGGATCCCTGTTTAACCACAGCCTCAGGACTGGCTATGTTCCAGCAGAATGGAGAACAGCAACATTCATCCCTCTGCACAAGGAAGGGACCATTAACCAACTCTGGAAATTATAGACCCATAAGCCTGATAAGCCTCATTTGCAAGGCCATGGAAAGAATCATTTTGGACCTTATTAACAAAGACATAAGTAACCTCCAGACTCTGGACCCAACCCAGTTTGGATTCTAAGGTTAGTTCTTGTCTGTTAAACCTGGTTCACTTCTTCAAGAAGGTCACCAAGACCATGGACGAAGGAAAGACTGTGCATACCATGTACCTTGACCTGGCCAAGGCATTTGACACTGTCCCCCACACAGGTAGTGCACAGAAACTCTCTCAGTTGGTAATTAACCCCTACATCACCAGGTGGATAGCCAAAGATCTCACCAACAGGAAGCAACTGTCAAAGTGGGCTAATTCACTTCTAACAAAAGGCCAGTCACCAGTGGCAAACCCATAGGGTTCCGTGCTTGGCCCCTTACTGTTTGGAATTTATTTCTCAGAAGTCCAGGCAAATGTAGGCAGTCTGTGACTGACAATGTTTGCTGATGACTGCAATTTGGGAACAATCATAGAGTCCCCCAGTGATACCAATATACCGCAGAATGGATTAATGCAGATACATCATTGGTGACAAAGCCACAGATTGAAGCTAAGTGCAAAAAAATGCATAATTATTCCCTTTGGGAAAGCTACCATCACTGCTAATTACAATATAGATAGCACCCCCCTAAGAGTAGACCCAGTGGTATGTGACCAGAGTACTCAGGCTGAGAAACATCTCCACAAATGGTTTAATAAACAAGTAACTTCACAATGTTTTCAGTTGTGGCCCTTCTTCAGTGTATAAACAATAATTAACTCAATCAATCACAATGTATACTTTAAGTAAAACATCACATGACACAACCCACTAATGATATCACTTATTTATATAAGTGAAATAAAAATGTAAAATACGTTCATAAAACAATGTTAAAGACAATCTAAAAAATGTAATCTAAAAAAGCAATAATTATGTATATCCCCTATATTGCATTTGTTTTTGACCAGAACTGGTTTGATACTAACTGTAGCATTGATTTCTGGATATTTATCAACACATAATTTTAATATCCACTCATATTCCTTCATTTCCAGTGCATTATTAATATCACCACCCCTAAGACTCCTAGTCACTATATCTATAATGCTAAACTTAAAATCATGTTTATCTCCAAATGCTAACACATGTTTTGCTAATGCATTCGTAGAAACACTTCTTCAAATTTCTGAACGATGCTCAATAATGCATACTGGAATTATGGAATACGAGTGGATATTAAAATTACATGCCCACAGTGAGGAGGAAATCCTTCTATGTGGCACATCTCTTAAGTAAAGGCATGACATATAGAACTAAGGACACTATAATTCCATTGTACTCAGTCCTAATCAGACCAATAGTTGAGTACAATGCACCCTTTTGCATGTACCTTACTACAGACTTGCAAGAGCCGGAGACACCCCATCGGTTTATTACCAGAAAAATATAGGGTACACAAAACAAAATACTATGCAAAAAGACTGAAAGCCTTATCAATGTATTCTGTCTCCTGCAGGCTACTAAGGGGTGATCTGTCTCAGGCTTACAGCGTATTCTCTCACCTGGCCCTAATGGAAATGTAACACATTTGTGAATCAAATTGCAAGAGGGCTTATACGGCAGTCTGTGGCCCAGCCCTCATGGAAATGTTACACATTCATAAATCAAATTGCAAGAGGTCACCTACTCTGAGAATCTCATAGTCTCTGACATGATCAAATCATGCTGGAGAGATAGATACATCTCCCATAGACTATTCCTCCTCTAGAACAAACTCCTCATTCACGTAAAGCATAGCCCCTTGTGATAATGTGATGTACTGTCAGCTATGCCAGGAGAAGTAGGGCAGTGGATGTGTAACATATGCTAGCATAGCTAGCTGGACTTTTGTAAAGAATTATATGTCATTTGTATATAAAACTGATTTGTACAGATGCTTGTGTTGAAAAATGTATTTGTAAAGCTGCTTGTGTTAAAAATGTACCAACAGTGTTCCCTGCTGGTCAGGAAAAGAAATATACATGTATTATTGTAACTGTTTAAATGTATGTTTTAACACAGGATACTGGAAGAGAAGAGATTAATCTCAAACTTTAAAAAATAGTAAAAAATCTAATTACTGGGCCTAGGCCATAAAGATGTTATTTCACAGTTTTGAATGAAGCCAGAGGCACAAAGTCTGTAAGAAGTACGGTTTATTAGCTCTTGTAAGAAGAGTGGAAGTGTTTTATGGTTTTATGACTTCCAGGAGTTGCAGCAGATCTTAGCAAGGCTCAGTGTGTGTGTATTATTGATATACAACTGCTAAATCCTAGCAGTTTCTAGCAACAGGGGGATGCATGGGAACCATAATTCAGATGACCAGATGTATGTGATGTCATTCTGTAATCTAGGACAAAAATAATATTTTAATACTAGGTAAGACCGAAGTCTCATGTTTTGGAAACCTGACATAGAACGGTCACTCACCTACTTCATCTTGCCTTGCTCTAGTAAGTGACCAGGGAATAGTAACTCTTTAGATCAGTCAGGAAAATATAGTGAGATGAGTTAAATATTGTTTTTCTTGTAACCATGTGAACCGGTCCACCTGTGTTATCTCAAAAATCCTTGAAAAATGTATACACACTCAGCTTCTCAATTTTCTCATCCAAGAACATCTTCTTACACATACCCAACATGGTTTCCATCCAAACCATAGTACTACTAATGCCTTCTTATCTTTTACTCATGCTATAACGGTAGCTTGTGATAACAAACATGTCACGTCTATTCTTAGACCTGCTAAAAGCCTTCAACACACTATCCCATTCTAAACTCTTAGCCAGGTTAGCCAACCTCAGTCTTTCAGCTTCCTCTCTTGAATGGTTCTCCAGCTCTCTCTCAAACAGACTTCAATGTGTCAGATGGCATTCCTCTTACTCTCCCTTCTTATCTATCCATGCAGGTGTTCCCCAAGGCTCCCCTTCTATTCAACATTTCACTAATGACCTATCTACATCTTGCTATCACTCCTCTCTCATTCAGTATGTTGATGATTCTACTCTCATCTCCTTTTCTGAAACTATCTCTCAGCTTCACACTCTTACCAAAAACTCTTTTCTCTCTGTAGAAAGATGGCTCATCAAAAATCAGCTTATTTTAAATCCTAAAAAGACTAAACGTTTACTATTCCTCCCAAAATCACTTTCACATCTCAAACCCACCTTTACCATCTCAACTTTGAATAAAACCATCATTAATGTATAATCCCACACAAAGCTACTCGGAATGATAATTGATGATGAATTAAAATTTGACCTCCATGTCCAACAATCTATTAAAAAACAAACCAAAAACTGGGTCTCCTGAATAGGAACACAAAATTCCTAACTCTAGACTCAAGTCACTCCTTTGTCCAAAGTTATCTACTTCCCAGCCTTCTCTATGCTGCTACAATCCTTACAAACCTACAATCTTCCTTAATTACTAAGCTTGAACAGGCATACAATAAAACTGCAAAATTTGCTGCAAATCTTCCACATACCACTCAGCACTGCATGGCTCTAAAGAAATTACATTGGCTTGAATTCCCTCATCAACTTCAACTTTCACAGCTCCACATAATTCATTTCTTACTCAAGAAATCCTCAGCCTGCCCATCTCTATCCAATCTTGTAACTTACTATAACCTCTCATGCCCACTCTGTAGCACAGACCAACGTTTATGAATTTATGAACCCAATAAAATGATTGGTAAGGTATTATATAAATATTCTGTATCTCATAATTCAAACAAGTATTACACATTCCAACAGTTTCAAAAGACAACTAAAAAAATTCTCTAGCTAAATTGTGGATATGCCCTTGTCATGACCCCATGTAAACCCTTACCTCTTCCTTATGCCACTAACTCCATGCTCTATTATTTCTACCTGCAATCACTTTTAGGATGTTAAGGCTTTTACAGCTTTTTTCCCAATTCATTATGTAAAATAAACAAGATACTCTTCATTTGTCTATTTTATGTAACATAATTATGTTTATAACTTGTTCTGGATTTCTCATGTTTGTAAACGGTTATATATTGTACATTTTCTTATGCTTTTTGCCTCTTGATTTATTTTTACTTTGCCTATTCTTGTATAATTATATACTGTATGTATTTGGAGCTTTTTTCCTCAGATCTCCATTGAAAATCCCAGTTAAATGTCAAAATAAAATAAAATAAAATACAAATTTCCTGTGATTCAAACTCTAGTGTTTACTGTAAATGGATATTTAGTATTTCCATGTTCTTTTCTTATTTATTATTAAATATATTCAAACTTTTCATTGTAGTTGGTCTTTTAGATAATATTTTAATCTCTGAGAGTATGCATATATGTTTGGTGACAACTCTAGCCATTCCTGAAAGCCTTGCTGTTGATCAGACTATAATTCACACTAATATTAATTTCACTCAGTATAATTGGGTAAACATATAAGAGTCTTAGTGTAACTGGCTGTGGAGTGACTAGTGGCAGTAACTACCCTATAGTCTGGGCAGAGGGGCATAGCTAGAAAATCTGTGCCAGTCTTTCCCAAGTGTGTGTGTGTGTGTGTGTGTGTGTGTGTGTGTGTGTGTGTGTGTGTGTGTGTGTGTGTGTGTGAAAATCAAATCTCAAAGAGTGTGGATGACTTGGCTTGGACACTTGGCTAAGGATTCAACCTTACAGCTGTTCCAGTGGAGAGTCTTATTTGGTATCTGGAATGAGAGACAGAAACCAGCCACTGGACTGAGTGTGTTCCCTGTGTGCTCTTAAAGGAAATTGTGCTTGATGCAGAGTGCTGCATCTGAAAATACTGTGTGTATCCATTTTTGTTCCAAATGAACATCCCTCTCCAGTGTTAGTGGTGAGGAATCAGGATCCTTGATTACTGGCCCAGAGAGGGACATCACATCCCTCCCTGACCTTCTTAAAGTGTAACCAGGACCAATGGATAGGTAATTGTAAATTCACTCATGGGGTAGTGCCTATGTCCCTTATGGACAGAGGCAGTTGGTAAAAAGCAGTCAGTATTAATTACTCTACCATAAGTGCATTCCTCTGTGAACTTGGGTCACATAACTATTGATAACTGGGTAATTCAGGATAAATATGGCTGGGCTTGTAAATGCCCCTGGGCCATTAGCCTAGTAACCTCCTATGAAGCTATGAACCTATGAATCTGTTCCTCACAAAATTTGTGTCTTTCTGCCAAATGATTATTGAAGTCACTAAATAATGGCATACATTTTAGTTTCAGACTTCATATCACTCAGAAAATACATGCTAACAAACATCCTGTTATTTTAGCAACTTTCTATGTTTATAAGAGCAATATTTAAAATAAATCCCTATTTTTGGGCCCTTGTCATCTCATTATATTAGGCTATTTGTAGATTTCTTGAAGTAATGGATTGAGAGATATGGTGTCCGGCTGTGAAACTTTTAACAGTGAACTGAAACAACATGCCAGCAGTGCCATCATAGACATAGCTAGGGTAGGGCAAGGTGTTAGGGGCAAGATCAGAAGATGCTGATTGATGGGTAGTGAGGTACCGATATTCATTTCTGTACTTGGTAGTCAATACTGCAGCATGCATGGTCTAAGTTGCACCAATGTCCTGAAAGAATGTGTGTGTGTGTGTGTGTGTGTGTGTGTGTGTGTGTGTGTGTGTGTGTGTGTGTGTGTGTGTGTATGTGTGGGTATGAGGGAGTGCCTTTGCTAATGTGATGCATGGGCTGCTAGGGAGAACAATAGTGCTGTCAGATGTGACAGTGCAGTATATGATTCAGAGACATGACAATGAGACAATAATGAGGCGTTTCTCAGTGCAGCTATAACTTGTCTTAGGAACAACATTTCTCTCCATTTTGCTAATTGTCCAAACCAGATTGGCAAATTAGTACTGGTGGATAAAAATTCTCTGATTTCCAGGGTAAAGTAGTCATGGATTAGCAACAGAAGTTGATAGTGAGGGAACAACAAAGGAATATTTCCTTTTGGACTCAGACTAAGTATTCAGGCGAAGATAAAATAAAATGGCATGTCAGACTTCCAATTCATGACACTCTAGCAATATTTAAGACAGGCACTTAGATGGGCACAGCTGTGATATCACATTGCACTATAGCAAAACATCTTGAAATGTCTACAAGTAGTGAAAGACAAAAAGAGAAAATAGCAGCACACAGACCAAGTGGGAAACTCACGTGTCTGGGGCCAAGTGGGAAACTCACGTGTCGGGGGCCAAGTGGGAAACTCACGTGTCGGGGGCCAAGTGGGAAACTCACGTGTCTGGGGCCAAGTGGGAAACTCACGTGTCTGGGGTCAAGTGGGAAACTCACGTGTCTGAGGCCAAGTGGGAAACTCACGTGTCTGGGGCCAAGGGGGAAACTCATGTGTCTGGGGCCAAGTGGGAAACTCACGTGTCTGGGGAAAGTCCTAGCCATTATAGAGAGGAAAAGGGCATAAATATGAGTTTCGAATCTATGTGTTGTTGATTCCCTCTGTGAATAATGTCTTGAGTAGAGTCAGTGTGTGTAAATTGGATTTAACTGCCAAAATTAAAGAAATAAATGCACGTGTTTGTAAGCTATTACATATTCACCTAAAATGCAGTGCAGTTCCTTATTCCCCTCACTGTGTTATTTATTTATTTATTTATTTATTTATATAATGTTATAAAGTGTACATATAATATAATGTACCATTCCCCATTCTCTCTAGGCTAGATAATGAGCTGAATGTAAGGCAATACTTGACTAAAACTGAAAGGGTTGCAGAAGTTACAGGCTTGATGGGCTTCAGTTGTGCCAGTAATAAAAAAAAAGTCGATCTGAAATGTTTGAATGGTGCAGACAAGAAGGAAAAGTTTATATGTCATCCTTAGATGATATAGCACCACATATATCTTGGGCCAATACATTCGGCACATTAAATGCATCAAGAGTTCATAGGTTCATAGGTTAGTACTAGGCTAATTGCCCTTGTGGGCCATTTTAAGCCTAGCCAATTACCGCATGTGAGAATCAAACCCCGCACCTTGTGTTTGCCAGGTAAACACCTTAACCATTATGCCATCCTCCCACCAATAGGTTAGTACTAGGCTAACTGTCCTTGCGAGCCATTTTAAGCCTAGCCAATTATCCCTTGTGAGACTCAAACCCTGCACCTTGTGTTTATAAGGCAAACACCTTAACATTAGGCCACCCTCTCAACCCCAAAACACCAAGAGTGTTTTAGCAAATGCCACTTGACCCAAACAGCAAAATCTAAACACGAGTCACTCCAGTGGGATGATTTTGTTATTGACGGTTAACATTTACAATTACTTCAACATCTGAAATCTCTGAGCATGGAATAAGTACTGTCTTTAAAGACCAAAAGGGGAAAGGGGATGTCATTTTAGTGTATGAGCCTGATAAACAATCACATGATATGAGGCTAGAGGCTGTGCTTTAGACCACTGAAGAGTCATGGCTCAAGCTTAATAAAGAGAAATGATGTTTTAGTAGGGCTAAAATTAAGAATTTTGGGCATTCTATCAGCAGAAATAGCATTAGACTGGATCCAAAAAAGTAAAACCTGTGACTGATAATCAAATCCAGGTAATGTCATAAAACTCAGATAAATGCTTGGCATGGTAAACTACCTGGACAAATTTGTACCAAAACTGTCCATGTTGCTGCATCCTCTAACAGGACTGTTAAAGAAACACATAATGCAAACATAAGATGATAACCAAGAACGGGTCTTCAAAATGGTAAAGTCTGTGGTGGTGTTCACACTTGCACTTGTTTATTATGATACCAGTGAACTGACTGCTCAGGGCAAATGTAAACAGTGATGACGCTGCATCAGTTTTATTGCAGTGGGTTAATGACAAAATGAAGCCTGTAGTTTTCTGTTCCAGATCATTAACAGAGACTGAAAAGCGATACTCCCAAATTCAGAAGGAATGCACAGTGGACACATTTCAACTACAAACAAATGATACACCTCTGGTACCAATGATAAATTCATAAGATTTGGGTAAGGTTCTTCAAAGAAGTCAACAGCTATTGATGAGGCTAAGTGGATTCAGTATAAAAGCAGTTCATGTTACAAAGACAAGACTGATAGTGGCAGATACCTTATCTATGAATCCAGTCACTGAAGCATTCCTGTCAGATGCTGAAGATGTGAGAGCATAAGTTCAAACTGTTATATATGTAGTACACTGATAATTTCTCATAGGATGGACATCTAGAGTTAAAACTGTATTCTAAAGCTTAATGTTTCATAATGTATGCAGCTGGAGCTTTTCTCCCTGGGCTTTGCTGAAAATGGACCTCTATCCAGTCAGACTCTCCCGGTTAATAAGTGTAAAATAAATAAAATAAATAAATAAATAAATCTTTAGAGATGCAAATAAACAATGTGCAAACCTTTAGTCTATACATGGCTGTGTCTGTGATGGATGGTCAAAAAATGGGCAGAAACAATTCATTAACTGTACAAATACTTGTGTGTGTGTGTGTGTGTGTGTGTGTGTGTGTGTGTGTGTGTGTGTGTGTGTGTGTGTGTGCGTGTGTGCGTGTGTGTGTGTGTGTGTGTGTGTGTGTGTGTGTGTGTGTGTGTGTGTGTGTGTGTGTGTGTGTGTGCGTGAGCATGAGCTTCCTTGGCCAATATATTGAAAAAGACTGAATAAATGTCCACCTTCATTTATCTTTCAAAACATTATTTGAACAGTAATTCAGATCCCCCATCAGTATTAACATATCATAAGTCATAATAAGTCTAGGATGAATGGTACGGGAAAACAGAAAAGATAACATACCATGAAGTATGCATTTAAAAGGAATATAAACAATGACCCATTAATTCACAATCAGTAAGTGCACCTGAAGATGGCAAAGTGTCAACAAAATGAAGTGCAAAAACTCATGTTTTAAAATAATGATTGTGACCAACAATATCTGTTTTACAAACTCAGTAAAAGAACGATTCTGCTCCTGTCAAAATCATTACTAGACCTTCTTTATGCTGTAGAAAACGTACTTCACGAGTTTCTATACCAATGCTCTCAGTTATACAATACTATCATTTCAACAGTTTTCTGCTGTCAGAAATGCCACACTAATTAGCAACTGCCCTTTAAAATGTCAGACTTAAGAGTTCTTGAAGGCTTAAAGCAAAGGCAGCAAGAAGGCTTAATGTTTTATTACAAGTGACAAGCTACGTGTAGCTTACCACTACAAAGTTAACCTGAGGGAGGACAGATGCAAAGCTGTAGGGGTGATATGCTTTATATGTCGTACCTGTCCTGGAGACACTTTTTAATATGTAGATCTTTTGTCGTTCAAGGCTGGGAGCTAGAGCTCAGGAAATCCAAAGAAAAACATCAGCTGTCAGAATTTTGCAATTGGAAACTCATGTCAAATGAAATTTATGATGTGTGAGTTACTCATTTTGGTTTGGCATACAGAGAGAAACCAACAAATCACAAAAGCTGGCAAGTCTGATTTTAAATGTCTTTGCAGAAAGAAAGTAGCAATTTCTGGGCAGGTTTTGTCTTTTTCTCAAAATATACACATTACCACAAGGCAAAACAGCAAGCATTAGAAACACAGACACAGCAAAAATTCTAAGCCTCTAATATAGTGCAGAGGGTTACGGCCATGAGCTGAATTTTATCCTGCAAGCTTACATCTGATTGTGTCTCTCTTCACTTGTACATGATGTGACTATTAGCAAGTTAACAAATCAGAGGTTCCTGGATGCCCCTGATAAAAGAAATTAAGTTTAGGCATCTGTGGGAAATGAGAGGAAAGATATGACTGACTAAAGAAAATGGTACTTAATGGACACAGTATTGTGGCCTTCTAATGCTTTGTTAATGACATGATAATCTAAAAAATAATGCCTGCAAGTGGGTTGCCAACATTTCATGTCAGCAATTCTGGACATGTAAGTGAAAGCAAAATGTATGCAGAATAGAAGTGTGTATTAACCTCCCCTCAAGGGAGATTGTCGTACAAGATTACTATGCTCAATCAAACATATTCTTGTGTTCTTCAATGTCACTGTCAGTGCCCCTTAATTCTGGACTGTCCAGATTTTTTCTGGACAGTTGGCAACCTTGGGATGACAAAAACAGGGTGAGAGAGACAAAGAGAACACTGCACAGGAAAAGCTGTGACAGATGAATTCTGTGAACCAAACATTAGCTTTGGTTAGTATCTACACATGGTTACTGGTATAGTATTAACAGAGATTTTTTTTTTTTTATCACACGTGGCTGGATACAGTCAAGTAGTTGGTACTGTGTAGGGTTGGTGAATTGTCAAATGTTGGGGAAATGCCTATACATACCCTGGGATTCAGAAAGGGTTAACATGAGCAGTAAAACCCTACCACAAGTAGCCAATCCTTTGCAGTAATCCTTTCTAATTCAGAGACAGGCCCACTGCAGTGACTTTCCACAGTCGAAAGAATCACCACAGTGGGCTGTCCTGATGGCCACACTGTAAAATAATGGGACATTCTGAGGGTATGTTATTTATGCTGCCAGTTGCTCAGCTGTGTGAATTAGTACAGCTAGCCATAATAATTATCCTGGACAAAAGATGGCAGTCACACATTCAAGTTAATGGTAGAGGTCACATTACAGGTAAGTTAAATAATGTTCAGTGGAGAGAAAATAACTGTGGTGTTTGTGTGTGTGTGTGTGTGTGTGTGTGTGTGTGTGTGTGTGTGTGTGTGTGTGTGTGTGTGTGTGTGTGTGTGTGTGTGTGTGTGTGTGTATATGTCTGCAGGGGTATCAATGGACTAAGATGAGTAAGTGTGTGCATGTGTGTGTGTGTGTGTGTGTGTGTGTGTGTGTGTGTGTGTGTGTGTGTGTGTGTGTGTGTGTGTGTGTGTGTGTGTGTGTGTGTGCGCATCTTCATGAGTTGTTGCAGTAAAGGAGTAAGGTTGGGGAATGTAAGTGTGTGTGTGTGTGTGTGTGTGTGTGTGTGTGTGTGTGTGTGTGTGTGTGTGTGTGTGTGTGTGTATATGGATGTGTGAGTGTGTGTGTATGCGTGTATGTATGGGTGACCAGTGTCCATTCAAATGTGGTTAGGGTTGCCACCTTTTCAAATGCTGAAAGTGGGACACTGTTTGTAGAAACGTGAGATTTCACAGGACAAAACATACCCACAGCCAGTGCAAAGGACAGAATTTCACTTTTTTGTCAAATTCAAAGCTTATTTTGCAGCATTTGAGTTACTTATGCTATTCCATATAATATTTATGTGTTCTAGATGCAAAATAACTGTATTATGCAACTATTAAAGAAAACTTACGAAATATATTTTGTCTTAAAATCTCAGGGCATTTGGCATTTTTTAGTTTTTTTCGCAGGACACAACTGCCCAAAGTGGGACTGTCCCTCACAAAGAGGGACAGGTGGTAACCCTAAATGTGGTTGTGTGTGTGTGTGTTGCTGAATGCATGTATGTATCTATGTAGAAACCAAAAACTCCAAGCGACCACCACAGCTAAAAGCATACATAGTTTATTAAAAATATGACAGGATAAGTGCTTTCACACAAAGTGCTTCTTCAGATCCATATAACAAACAAACTTGCATCCAAATTTAAATATTTTAGCAGTAATGAAACAACCAATAAAAGCTAATCAATAAAACAATTAAGTCACTGATGTGATCTATGCTTCTTATGAGCAGAAAACAAGGCATAGTAGCACTAATTCCTGGTGATTTATCTGCGTACATCCTTTATATCCACTGCATTTCAGCTAGCTCTACTTTACTGTTAATATCACCCTCCCCCCTTATTATCTGATATCAATTGCAGTGCTGTAAATTCAAACGTGTGTCTTTCAATACTGGATATATGCATATAAGTTGAAAGTGAATATACAATTGGTAGAAGGATGCACGGAGGTATCTCTCCTTGAAACAAATGAGCAGGCCCTGCAATTTCTGCATGGAAATATACCATGCCTATTAGAAATCATCCTGGTACTGCTGTTAGTGGTATAGCAGAGCTGCCTTTTCAAAGAAAGGTTGTTTTTAAATGTATAACAGGGTCTGTCACCTAATATAGCTCTTATCTGATTATTAGATGCCAAAATAGGCCAATATTCATTTATAATCTCACATACTTTAGAGATGTTACTACTATAGTGGAGGGGTAGTCTTAAAACATCTCTATTCGATCCCCCCTTGTGTCACCCTTGTATCTGAATCATGGGCTGTCCTATGAAAAAATGCCTTCCCTGTTGTATCACGCAGGCCTTTAACCTGTAACATAACTCTACTTAGGTCATTTTGATTATATCCACTCTTCATTAGCTCATTTTCAGCTCCAAAGATGCTCCTTGATAATCTTGATCTTCGGTATGGAGTCTAGACAGTCTTAAAAACTGCCCTTTAGCTATATTATTAAAACAATACTTAGCGTGCATACTGGAGCAATGCAGCAATGCATTCTTTCTACATTTTGTCCTAAATAAAGAACTATGAATTGTACCATTCATCAAAGCAACCTTAGTATCTAAACAAATCAATAGAATTGCTAGAAAAATTCAAAGTAAATCTGAAGCAGTTACTACTTCATTCAAGATATTCTACAAACTGTTGCAGTTGCATGTGTGTACCTCGCCACAGAACAAAGACATCATCCATGAATCTTTTGTAATGTAGCAAGTGTGGACTAAATATATGCTGTGAAAGGACCACCATGCTCTCCCAGTCTGCCAACACTAGGCTAGCATAACTGCTAGCACAGGGGGTCCCCATAGCTACTCCAAGATTCTGCATGTAAATGGTCTCCTTAAACATAAACAATTTGTTTTCCAAAATCAGTTCTGACAACGTGCCTAACTGTTCAATATGCATAGAAGAATAGACAGTACCTCAATTGATATTAGATAATAAGAGGGGGCAGGTGATATTAACAACAGAGTAGAGCTAGCTGAAATGCAGTGGATAGCAAGAATGCAAGCAGATAAATCACCAGGAATAATACTACTATGCCTTTAAAACTTGTTCTTAAGAAACGCAGATCACATCAGTGACTTAATTGTTTTATTGATTAGCTTTTATTGGTTGTTCTATTATCGCTAAGATAATTAAACTTGGATGCAATGTTTGTCTGTTACATGGATTTGAAGAAGCACTTTGTGTGAAAGTGCTTATCCTGTCATATTTTTAATAAACTACGTATGCTTTTAGTTGTGGTGGTCGCTTGGAGTTTTTGGTTCTTTTGCAGTTTGTTCTCCTGGGTGACCTTTGGCTGCTGGTGGTTTCATTTTTATTCTATTTATTGCTGTGGTAACACAGCAGCACATGGCAGAAGGAGCTGACATTGAGCTTGGTTATCGACCTAATGAAGAAGTTAGTAGGAATGGCCGTTTCAAGCATTTGCTCAACTTGGATGTCAAACTGCTACTGCGACTGAATCTGACAGGTGATGAACTTAATATGGAGCCCCCTCACTGGGAAACTTTTAAAATTGTCTTAATAGAATTTGAAAATGGTTTATTTAAGCTAAAAAGACTCCAATGGCAACACCTTCATATGGAGGCTTGCCTTCACTACAAAGTGGTTCCAAAGGGCTTAGGAATTCTCTGCATGCCTACTTACGGTGAGACTTTTCTGCTATTGCTTAAGCAATGGCAGGCTCTGAATATGGACTTGAGCTTTAGCTGTATCAAGCTGTTGATTGAATTCTTTAGCCCTCAAGAGAAAGAACTGGCTGCTAGAATGAAAAATATGCAGAGAGAGCTTTTGAATAAATAGAATGAAGATAGCTATATAGCTGAAACTGATAATGTTTTGCTGAATGTGTTAGCCTATGATGACCGGTTACACGGGCAGAAAAAGAAAAAAAAACTTGAAAGGGACTTCAGTGATTTTAAGAAGGGACACATTTTTATATGCCCTCAGGGTTCGGAAAGGAATGATAATGCCTCCACTGCCCCTTCAACAGAAGCTCAGTTGAATATAGAGCAACAAACACCTTCAGATATTGTGAATCAAGTAACTTTGCTTGCTGAACCTCAAACTGCTCCAATAGACTTGACTCCTGGTACTATAGGAGTGGGCGCCTTGAAAATGTCTCATCAGCTGCATAACAACCAGATGACACTAGCTGATGCTAGATCAAAGACTATAAATCATGTGACAACTACAGGAAGTGCTTTTCCTGGTTTACCAGCCCCTTTCAGGCTGCCTCAACCACAGAGAAGAGGGTGTCTTTTCAGCCCAGGTCAGAAGAGGAAGAAAACATTGTCAGAGGAGGAGAACTTCATAGAACCAACATGCTTCAATAGATATCAGCGTTAGTTCTCAATTTATCCTCTGTTGAAATTACTGCATCGCAGAACAGCTTATAAGAGGATTTTGTGCCAGCTCGCCCTATGCAGGTTAGTAATTTAATTGTAGATAAACTTTTCACAAGAAATGTGGCACTTAAACTTGCATTTTCAAATGAGGGAGATTATGTAGCTAACCCTCTGAAGCGTTCTAATTTATATAATCCTCAGTTGCCACCCATGTTAGATACTTTTGTTAAACTCTGTGAGAAGGAAGTGTTTGATTCTCTGCCAGCAAACAATACTTTTTATAACTTAGATAAAGAAGAGGCTATGGCTCTCCAACAACTAAGGAATGGTTCCAGGACAGCAATAAGCCCAGCTGATAAAGGAGGGGTGATTGTTGTACTAGACACAGCGTTTTATACCAACAGCATGCAGGATATGTTAAATGACATCATCACCTATAAGGTTATCTCGCAGATCAGTTGTTGAATCAATTGTAAAGCAAGTGCCTGAAACCGTATATGACTTATTTCTAACGTCTATGATTAATAAAGATCTATATGACTTTATGTTAGTTGAAAAGCCATTAATTCCTATTATTCATGGTCTACCCATGGTGCATAAATCTCTGTTGCAGCATTCCTTTCATCCTTTTGCATCTGGGTGGGTATGGGTGACTGAATTTATATCCATCTTCATTAAAAGTCAGTTAAAGGCACCTTTAGAAAAAGTGACAGCTGTTCTTAAAGACACTGAACACTTTCTATGCACTCTAGGAGATTTTTGCAGAAATCATGGGCCACTACAATCTGATGTTTTATTGGTTACAATGGACATTTGTACTTTATTTACGATAATACCCCATGATTTTGGGATTGAGTCTGTGAAATGTATTTTTGAGGAAATGATACTGACTATTCTTCTATGCATATTGAACTGTTAGACACGTTGTAAGAACTGGTTTTGGAAAACAATTTGTTTATGTTTAAGGAGACCATTTACATGCAGAATCTTGGAGTAGCTATGGGGACCCCCTGTGCAAACAGTTATGCCAACCTGGTGTTGGCAGACTGGGAGAGCAGGGTGGTCCTTTCACAGCATATATTTAGTCCACACTTACTACATTACAAAAGATTCGTGGATGATATCTTTGTTCTGTGGCAAGGTACACACTTGCATCTGCAACGGTTTGTAGAATATCTTGAATGAAGTAGTGACTGCTTCAGATTTACTTTAAATTTTTCTAGCAATTCTACTGATTTTTTAGATACTAAGGTTGATTTGATGAATGGTATGATTCATAGTTCTTTATTTAAGAAAAATTGTAAAAAGAATGCATTGCTGCATAGCTCCAGTATGCACCCTAAGCATGTTTTTAATAATATAGTTAAAGGGCAGTTTTTAAGAACGTCTAGACTCCATACTGAAGATCAAGATTATCAGGGAGCATCTTTGGAGCTGAAAAATTAGATAATGAAGAGAGGATATAATCAAAATCACCTAAGTAGAGTTATGTTACAGGTTAAACGCCTGCGTGATACAATAGGGAAGCCATTTTTTCATAGGACAGCTCATGATTCTGATATAAGGGTGACACATGGGGGATTGAATAGAAATGTTTTAGGACTATCCCTCACCTATGGTAGTAACATCTTTAAAGCATGTGAGATTATAAATAAATATTGGCTGATTTTGGCATCTAATGATCAGTTAAGAGTTATAGTAGGTGATAGACCCGGTTATACATTTAAAAACAGCCTTTCTTTAAAAAGGCAGCTCTGCTATACCACTAAAGGCAGTACCAGGGTGATTTCTAATAGGCATGGTACAGTTCCATGCAAAAATTGCAGGGCCTGCTCATTTAAGGAGAGATACCTTTGTGCATCCCTTTACCAGTTGTATATTCACTTTCAACTTGTATGCAGACTGTAGATCTAAGAATTTAGTTAATCTAGCCAGCTGTAGGTCATATGCCTCTTTCTATATAGGTAAAATGACAAGAATGCTTAAAAAATGTATTATGCTAAGCATATATCCAATAATGGAGGGCACATGTTTGAATATACGGTACTGCAACTGATATCAGATAATAAGAGGGGGGGTTATATTAACAATACAGTAGAGCTAGCTGAAATGCAGTGGATAGCAAGAATGCAAGCAGATAAATCACCATGAATTAATACTACTAGTGATGTCTTTCAGCTTTTCCCGATTAGGGGTCACCGCAGCAGAACTGCGGTCCGCTAATGATTGGCAGTGAATTTTTACAGTGCCGAGTTGCCAGCCCAATGCACAATCTTCAAGGAAGGCACACCCATTCACGCACGCACCTACCTGTATGTCTTTATACGTCACTCGACCTTGGGGAGGACATGCAGACTCCGCACAGAAGGAGCTCCAGTCGAGAATCGAACGGGAGAACCTCTTGCTGCGAGGCAACAATGCTAACCACTGCACCACTATGGCTTACTCAGGAATTAATGCTACTATGCCTTTAATACCTGTTCTTAAGAAACATAGATCACATCAGTGAATTAATTGTTTTATTGATTAGCTTTTATTGGTTGTTCTATTATTGCTAAGATATTTAAACATGGATGCAATATTTGTCTGTTACATGGATCTGAAGAAGCACTTTGTGTGAAAGTGCTTATCCTGTCATACTTTTAATAAACTACGTATGCTTTTAGCTGTGGTGGTCACCTGGAGTTTTTTGTTTTTACATTCACCAGATCATGCAGGCACTCAGTCCTTGCACCATAAGTACACACATGACACAGTCATAGTACACATGGGTGTAAATGACTTAAAAGTCTTTGTGAGAGATTTCTGCATCCAATAGCATTAAATAACTGTACTTCTCACACACTGTGTCAGTTTGTTTAAGCAGTACATGGTTGTAAACAAGCATGAGACAACTGCTGTCTCAGGATGCCCATTTCAATTAAGCTGACTATGGAAAGAACCAGAAATTGCAACTCCATGGTTCCAGGTGCTTACTAATGTGGGCTGAATTGGCAGTAGCGCCTATGAGATTTGGGGTTAATTACTGGAAGTGAGGCCTCTCTGGTAGTGGAGATAGTGCTGGTCTCAACATGGCTGCAAGCAGCTGGGAATCGATGATCCTTTGTTCCTTCTCTCACCAGAAGCAAAAGAGTACCATTAATCCCAAGCTGCTTCCTGTGAAGTAACATTAACCCAGATGTTGTTGGGTTCAGAACACTTGCTATAATCGTTTCTTGATTTCTGTGCAGAACCTTCAGCAGCAGGACACAGCAGAAAGCCAAACTGCACTAAGGTTCTGTAGAGGTTTTCACCAAAACTGCAAGCAGACTGCTCAATAAATACCAGAAGGTGGACAAGAAGACAATTTTAGCTACAGTTAGCAGGTACAAGATGTTCTTTCATGTACCAGGGGAGAACAGCTTAAGAAATATAGAAACAAAAGTCATAAATGCCATTTCAGCTTATGGTATGAAATAGGAAATGGACTATGGCTCTAGACAATGAAAGGGCCATTCATTAGTAAACCTGAAGCAGGTCTATTATGAGTTCTGCTTCACAGAACCCTGTTTTATTTCCTTTTTAAAATATCACGTTAAAGGGAATATGACCCGTGCTGATTGACAGAATAACCCTGACACTGAAAAATGATCTATGAATGAGGTATGTAGTGTTTATGCTGGACAGGTTTTGGAAGAGGAAGTCTGACTTTTGTAACATGGAACTAATGAACTGTAATTTCAGAACTGTTAAAATGTCATAAAAACTGTAAAATAAAGGAAACATGAAAAGAGGTCTAACACAATTTCTAGAATATTGTCCATCTATATTTCTCTGAGTTTCTGTTTATTTTCACCCATCTTCTGGTGTACAGCCTTTTATTAAACTAAATGCTGCATTCTTCTGTGCAAGCAACTTATTTTAATTACACTGATAGCTGTGGTAAATAACTGAATCCTTAGTTAAAGCGGTCAGCTTGATTTTGCTCATGTAGTCCATGATGTAAATAGCCTGTGTTCCTGATACAGCCCATACTGTGAACCTCAGGATACAGCCATGAAGGGCAGAGTGCTTATTAAAGGCCCAGCATGCAGCACTCCACACTGAAGTCTCTTGTCAGGTTCTTTTGGCCTAATACAAGTTTAGAACTGTAATAATCTAACAAGGGACTGTGATCTTTTCCTTCTCAAGCTGTTGCACAACAGGATGTTGTCATTCAGTTTCTAACAAGCATGTTTTAAAGTCTGAATAACAGAATAACTTTCTGTTAAGTGTGATCAGTCTAGGTAATCAATAATAGATAAAGATAGTGAAGGTGCCTTCTTAATAGTACCTCTAGTCTTTGTAATAAGCTGTTCGTAAAAGAATACTGACAGTGGAAAATTTCTTACATACTGTAGTAACCTGTAACATGGGGCCCTTACTTAAGCTTTCTGCCTACATGTGTGATTTTGCTGTATATATCAGCACTGCATCCTTTCAGAGCATCATTTCTATGCGTTATTTACCCATAAGTGGATGAGCCAGATTTGACTCGCGCACAGCTCGAGCCTAAGTAAAAACTCAGTATGGGCTTCTGTTCCAGTAAGTTAATGAACCAGAAATGAACCAAACTATTGCCTTTTTTCCACGTGTCGGATTATACAGATTGGAACTGCAGGCCTGACACATAACTAAGCAGGGTATAGGGTGTGGCTGCCATTAGTACAAGGTGTTGGTTGACGTGATAGACAAGGTTGACACTGATGAGAGAGAGTGGTATCAGTAAATGAATGTCTGGACTTGTAGAACCACATAGTGTGTGGTAATTTAACTGTACTGAGCCACTTATCACATTTGTAGCAAGTGGTTTGCTACAGTTTCAGCGCAGAAGAGCTTTTTCTCAACTTTTTTGGTCCACAGTTTCGAATAAAGGATATACATCTCAACTTTCCCATGAATTTTTCCTACAAATATGTCTCTAAGCAGCAAGGTAAAATGCATGAGTACTCATGAATTTTAACTTACTGTTCAGAGACATGTACACAGGCACATATACTACACCCTCCTTAACATTGACAGGAGCTCTTATTCACTTAGACCATTAATAGAACAAAGGTTTTCCAACCAGCATGTATTTTCTTAACAACAGTGTGTAGCCATTGCTTTTGTTTCACTTTCTTCACAATCAGACAAGAGAAACATATGCAAAAAGTGTCTGTCTTTTGGGGGAACATGAGGGCTTTGGTGGGGAAGCAAATGACCATCAAGCTTGTTTCTCAGAGACAGAGTGTATGTGTGCGTGTGTGTCTATGCACACACACCCATATGTTTATATATATATGCAGATATGAATATCTTTCACTACATCACCGACCCACTACATTGGCATACACTACATAGGGCTGTCACCTTTGAAAGAGGCAAAAGGCCCACACTTTGCTTCACTCATTATCCCACCCATTTAAATAAGTACACTACATTGCCTGTCTTTCAAAGTTAATAATCATGCTTCCATCAGTTTTAAAGAATCCCTAAAAAGTATGCTAAAATGGAAGAAATGCATGAACCAGATTTCTCAACTTTCCCTATTCTGGGGGAATGTTTTCATTTTCAGGCATGATTTACCCCTGCACAATTTTATGAATTTTCCACATCACATTTTGAAGATGTCTAGTACACAGAAAAAAAATGCACTACATGACCATCAACAATTTAAAGAAAGAAGACATGAATCCTATATCTCCATTTTCCTGAATAAAAAAATGACTCTGTGTCAGAATTTTTTTCTTTAAAGTCAACATATTTTACACTGCCTCTTTGATAATGCACTTCCATTTTGTGTCACTCTTTGTTTTCTTAGCATATGTTTCAGAGTAGTATCCTATATTCCTACTGGGCACTTGAAGAGTTGTCAGCTATTTGGTGTTCCAATTTTAGGCTAATTATGTGTCTGAATTTCATCTGGATGTACCTACTTTTCAAGGGCCTTTGTTCATATTTTCTATGTCTGTGAGTTGAGTGGTATGGCATGAACATGCTAGACATTAAATGTATTTGTAGTATTGTTTTGGCAACTGGGAAGTTTGTTGAAACTATTAAACTAGATTATGTAAACATATTGAGGTAATAAGGACAATAAGACAATGGGTTTACTATCATTTGTGCGAACGACATTCTGTCAGCAGTTATGCTGCCGAAAATCAAAATGTCGTGCACAAAATGAAGAGTGTATTGGATAGTCGAACACACTTATGCGAATACAGTAGTGCATTCGCATAAGTGTGTTTGACTATATGTACGGAGATTATGGTATAGTGGGGATTGGAAATTCATCCATATCCCCAATGTAGTGCGATCTTGGAGTTGGAATGTATTAGTAGCAGGGGGTGTGGGGGTGTAGGGGGGCTTGCCCCCCCCTGCAAAAACATGATATGTCATATAGGAGTTTGATTTACATCAGCTCCTATACGGTTATCACGTGACATTTTTGGCAACAATGTCGACCCAAATGTGTCGATCATTTGGGACAACACTGTGTATGTTCGAAATGTTTGGCTTTGGTTTAACTTTCCATTATTTCAAATGGCAAATGTTGTGTCTTTCAAAATAATGACAGTAAACCAAGATAATGTATATCTGTACACTGTTTCCTACAATGTGCACTTTATAATTTTCCTGAAGCCAGGATTTATTCATATTGATAATATTATTTATACGGATGACAAAAAAGCACATATAATTTTCCCACTGAGAACATAAAGTTTAACTGGAGACAGATCCACTGTTTCACTTTTGTAAAACAGAAGATTCAGACATTTTGTGTACTTCCTCTAGATGGTACATGAGGAGGAGGATTCTTTTGTTAAGTTTAATTGTCTGTTAATAGTCACATTTAAAATCATCAGTTAAAACAAATGAAATAAAAAATATTCTGAGATTTAATCTTCAAAAATGTGTGAGCCTTCAGAAGGACAAAGAATACCTGACAAGTACTCACCAAAACTGAAGTTCCTAACAAAGACCTTGATCTCCTGACTGTCTGGAAAAAATCCTGATGGCAGCCCCATCACTATATCAACCACTAATGGTCAAAACTAAATACATAAAAAAAAGATTTGTGCAGGAGATATGCCCCATGCACCCCACACCCCCTACTAATTATATATATGAACTTTGAAAACACAAAACACTGGGGAAAGGGCAAAACTTTACTCCTCGCTGTGTAGCAATTCTGTAGACCAAATGCTGGCATCCGCTATGAAGCAGCATTTTGATTAAAAAAAAGTTCTCTTCCACAATATCTAATGTAATGAATTGCATGATAAAACACTCTGAACCCATATATATGTGGGTGTATATGTGTGAATGCATGTCTCCACTTTAGGGTCCATGATTGCCAGACCCTTGGCTCAGCTCTTTTTTAAAACTCCCAGGCTTGCCAAAATCTGTATTTACCTAATTTAGTAATACTTAATGGTTTTCAAGTGGAAATATATACAATGATAATATATGACAGATGTCCTAAAGTTCTATGTTTATATAGAAAGTTTCTAACATGTTGTTAATAGTGTTAATTAGTGCAATTAAAGTTCAAAGTAAAAAAAAATAGGAAATTCCAAATTTGTAATCCCCATTGAGTGTGGTACAGTCCTTCCCCTTGTTCTCAATAATATCTCCAGTCTTATAGCGCAGAGAGATAAAACACTGACTATGACCCAGCTGACTTTTATTTGATTACCTGCACAGGAGTTGGGAGGCCCCGGAAGGCAAGGATGAGAATGAGTGGCTAATGATAGCGGGGGGGCAGGGGTGGTTTTGTCTTGTGGGGTTGTCGACTTCTACTGGAATGTAGGTGCATACTCATAGCCTGAACGTAAAGAGATCAAGCTGCTTGTCCTGTGTGGTAACACACATCTGCCCTCATATAAGCAGCTACAGTGAAGCTTATAAATGGCACTAACAAAAACAAATGATGGTCTTAAAGCAAAAATACCATTCCCCTTTATTGATGATGGCATCACTGCAAGTGTGCTTAATTCTCACCCGAGGGAATGCACAGGTCACACGACTTTCACTCACAAGGAATGAACAGGCCAACACAGTAGCCAGTAACCAGGAAGGATGGGTCAGTGGTTAGAGAAGGAACAAAGGGAAACAAATGTAATGTCCAGCTCTATCATTACTGCACTTTAAGTGGGAGCATGTACATGTTTTCTTTATAATCATTTGGTCGATCCTTTTTCTGGCGTACTGATCAGCAATGATTTCCTTTGTTAATATACGTGCATCGTACATGTAAGTGAATAGACAGACATGGCTTTGCAGGTATGGGGGAACATATTTAACTATATTCAGTTTCAAAAGTGAATTTCCTTTTGCTGGCAATCATTCATGTGAGGGGTGGAAAGTATACATATGTATTCATGACAGTTATAAACAGGCAGAACGCAAAGTTCTATGGCTAACCTTCTGATATAATTGATTGAAAATTTTACTTTTACTACTTTGCAACTCTTTGGAATGATATAGCAGAATATTAATTACTTTTTCTGTTAAATCAGCAGTGAAACACAACTTGATTACCTTTTCCGTATATTTCTATATTTTGTGTGCCTAGTTACTGTCACCATTACTGATGCTTTCTGCGTGTAAACAGTAGCTGTCCACCTATTTCAGCAAATCATGAAGGGGAATCGGGTGCTATTTTTATTGCCACATTATGCATTACTGACGGAATCTGCATTTCAATAGGCACATGGGCTTATTCCTAATATTGGTAACTTTTATGGTGCAAAAATCACTTCCTACAAAGAAAGCATGGTCAAAATACACAGAAATAAATACTGTTGGCAGTTAAAATTTCCTCCTCCATCCTTTGGGTTTATTAATATCTCTCAGGGTTTCTCTATTCTAGCTCACAAACTCCGACAGTCTCTCATTGTCTTTCCTAACTTAAAGGAACTTTATAGCTATTCCAACTTCAGACCAGAGTTCAGCGCCTATAAACTTAAACAAAAATACTTTCTCATTGCTTCTGCAGCTTTTCTTCTCACACTAAAACTCCTTCTACTGGCAGGACAAACCTGTATACATAAATAAACACACATACCTTTTTGTTCTACATTAATTAATCTACATTGCACATTCTATGTATTATGTACTCTTAACTTGTAATAAAGTAATACTTGATATTACTTATGTTTGCATATATGTTACTTCTGTTCCAGTGTATTTTGCTTATATTTTTTGCACCTGCTACCCATGCTGGGCCTGCAGTTGGTCAGTTTGAGCAGTTCTGTATCCCAGCAATCAGACAAACATATGTGCACACACACACACACACACACACACACACACACACACACACACACATGCAAACATAGGTTCAGAGGCAAATACTAGGCAATTGGTCTACAGACCATTTCAAGCCTAGCCAAAAAATCCTATTCAAGCTTTCCTTATAACCTCAAGGAGAGCAAAACAAGATAGTCAGGAAGAGAATTTGAGGCTGCCCATCCAATTATCTACATTTATGTTGAAGGCAGCAAGTGTGCTATTCTGCTTGACATGTAGTAGAAGTTTATATCCCGAGGTGAGGGATACATTGGGATATGAAAATAGTATGCTAACATGTCTTGCTTATCTGCTGATGAAGGTCTATTTCTTTTAACTAAGTATTTGCTGTACCATTAGTTCTGCAAAGGAATAGGAGATCAAACAGGGTTGGATCTTTCATGGCATGAAAGGCTAGGCATAGATCTCTGCAGAGGAATGTATAAGAGACTGGATACAGATTGTTGAGGCCAGTGAACTTTTTGGTATGAATCACTCAAGTTGTGTAACATGTTAGTATAAATACATGCCAAAAAGTGTGTTATATTCAATAATGAGTCTGATAAGAAATGAGTAAAGGGGAATTGAGAGTTCTATGGATCTAGTGAAGATAGATGTTCCAGACAAAAAGCTTTCCAAACTACTGTGGAGACATGATGGCCAAAGGATAAGGAATTATCACCAAGGGGTGCATCTCCTATACGTTAAGTGAATTATTATTTTTTTTTTACGAAAATGAACTGTTACATTTTTTTTACATTTAATTGGAGACCATTGTCCTTGCATCTATTGTTAACATAGTATATGCCGTGTTGGAGCAATTTTAAGTCAGTTGAAGACAGAATAACAACACCCAATTTACAGTCATCTGTAGGTCTGAAGGTCTGAGAATTATATTCCAAATAGGAGAGGGTCCAAAACTGAGTCCTGTGGTACACCACTGGTAATGGTTTTACTTTCAGAAGTAGCAGGGCTACTCTAATGACATGGGTTTTGTCTGACAACCAGTTAGCTATCTATCACAAAATGTAAGGATTTATATTCAGATTTACAAGTCTATCAATAATGCGTACATGGGGAATAGTGCCAACAGTCTTGAAAAGATCCACATATACTGTATGCACTGCATAACCACTATCCACTGCTTCAGTTAAATTTTCAAAGAAATTAATTAGATTAAAGAGGCAGAACCTTCCTTTGCTAAAGCCAAATTGATGAGCATTCAGGCTTGAAAGAGTTTCTATGTCCAGATTTATAAAGTCTGAGATAATCCTCTCCATAGCTTTACATATGAGGCTAGTGAGACTAATGAGTCTACAGTTGCCTAGGTCTGTGGTTGGCCATCCTTGTGTAATGGCATTACAGTAGCTGTTTTCCAGAATCAAATATATGCTGTAAGAGTAGATTTTCAAATGATTATTTGCATTTTAATAACTGCCATCCATTTTAATGAAGGCAAAATACAGAATATAAGGGTCAAATACATGCATACATACAAACAAACAAATATTTCAAGCACGTGCATTAATGCCCTTCTAGCTTGCCAATATACCAAAACACTTGTTCCCATAATAGGTATCCAGCCTGTTCTTAAAAATATCTGAACTAGTACTTGTTTTTATGTAATTTGGTAGTCTGTTCCATGCATCAGCTACTCTGTCAGAGAACCAATTAGTACAAATCTCATTCCTACAGAATCTCCTACATAGGTTGTCTGATGATTCTCTTGTACTTTTGTTAACCTCAAACATTCCCAGAGGTAGCTGTCACTAAATGTCCTATATACCTGAATAAGATCTCTTCTTAGATATCTATAAGAGACACTGCACAAGTTCAGATAGTTTAGTCTTTCATAATAACTTAAATTTTCACATCCATGTATACCCATGGTATATTTCCCTTGTACTCTTTCCGGTTTACTCATGTTTTGTTTTCTTATAGGGTTTCCATATTGTTATTCCGTACTCAAGTTTGGGTCTAATGTAACTAACAAACAATGACTTTATTATTTTTGATTTCCTGGACTTTATAAATCTTTTTATACAACCTATAAGGCTACAGTTTCAATCACTGCGTGGTGTATTAAATATTCACCTTTCAATTTATGCCTAACAAATCTCATATGCTTAGTTTTTGATGTATTTATCAGCACATATTATTCTCCTGTGCCCAAATGGTCAATTTAGTCAAGTTATTCTGCAGACATGCCTTATCTGTAACACGTGTAATCAGTTTACCCAATTTCAGGTCATCTGTATATAGACTATAGAACACCTCAGGTGAAAAAGTTAGGTCAGAAAGATACAATCTAAATAAGTAAGGACCTAGAACAGAGCCCTGTGGAACACATTGACAGTAACCAAGAATTTTGCCTGTCCAGTTTCTGTATGATACTTGCCATGTCTTATTTGTAAGCCATGCTGCTATACATCTTATCAAGAGTTCATCAATACCTAGTTGTATTAATTGGTCAGTGTTATGTGTATGACCCTGTCAAATGCTGAAGATAAATCTATATACATTACATCACAGCACAATTTTTTCATTCATAGCTGTTGCTATATTGTTATAGAACATCATGTTACAGGTGGTAATAGATCTATTTTCAACATATGCATGCTGATATATGGTTTCAAGTCCCACCCCATCCAGTTCTGACAATAACTTATCCAACATTACCTTCTTCATTATTTTTCCACAACATGAAAGTAGATTTAAGGGTCTATATGACTCTGGGTTTGTCCTACTCAAGGACGTCGGGAGGCATACGCACTGTATGCATTACAGTACAAATAATGTGAATGGGGGGGGTAGAAACAGGGCAAGCACTGGGACCCAGGAGGAACCACCTTAGCTGTATCAAGAAAAGAAAAAAAAACGGTTGTGTAGTGGATGAAAACATCATGACTTGAGACTGCACTGCAATTTACAACTCATCAGGTATTTTCATTTTATTATTGTTTCAGCCCGATTTTGTATGGAAGGTGTTAATTGCCCGATTAAAAGGTGTAAATGTTCCCTGGAAGGTGGCAAAGCCACAAAACATAAAAGCGACTTCCTGGTTTTCTTTTGGGGTTTTCTCTTAATCCTTGATGCAGTCTTGATACTGTAATTTGTATAAACTTTGTAGAAGTGAAGGGGGGTGTTCTTACCAAAGTTCGGAAGAGTATAGGCAAGAAAGCTGGTAAGTATGTTTTCTAAACCAGCATCTTTTAAAAAAAACAGAATTGTATTCTCTGCTGTTGTAAATTGGTGAATTCAGTTTTGCTGCTCAGATTTGTTTGTCATTATTATTTTGGATAACTATTGGTCCATTTCTTCTCCATCTCTGTTATTCATACTTTTAAAAAGTACCTGATTTTACCTCACATTTTTGTCCTACCCCATCGTAATTGTTTTTAATTTTCCTGTAAATAATTAGGGATTACAGTAAATCAGTATTGTCTTACATTATAATCTCATACTTATTGTTCAGGAAATGTTTATGTTAAACTTGTCATAGTAACAACTTTTTTTAAGTGAAATACAATAATATTTTAAAATGATGTCCCAAGTTTTCCCCCATTGTTTTTGACTTTGCCCAGAATTCTTTAGCAAAGTAGTTGAGAGGTATGCTGCTTCTGTTGGCTGAATCCTGTGTTTTTGTATCTCTGCCACATTCAGACTGTGTGCTGGGTTTAAGTGGCTTAAAAGTGCTTCTTTCTTCACCAAATCATTATTTTTAAGATTCTGGACCAGCTGCAGGATTGACTAACTTGCTCAGTGGCTGCCGTCCAATTTTTTCTGCCTTCTCATACACTTTGGAGCTTTAGATTATGACACGTTTGTCATTAGTGTTTGGAGCATGTGACGTAAGATAGGATGAGAAGGTATATTATGGAAAGTTAGAATATATGTGATAGGAATTTCATAGTATAACTAGATGAAGGTTTTATAAACATCAAATGAAAAAATTAACTTAAGTGGCCATTGAAATGACAGATGTAAGAGTGGGGCACTAATGTACTGCACAACTGTTCAACCCTGATTTGAATTGTGCTAACATGAATAGGGTGATGGGGAAGAGTTGGGCTGTGAGAGGGAAGTTGATTGTTGAGCGAAGAATAATTCCTAAATGCAGAAGGTATGTACAGTTGTTATATATTAGAATTTTAACTTTTTTCTATATGTGTACATAGATGGATTTTGCTACCTACTTCTGCTATAATTAGATTTTGTGATTTCTTTATCTTTGTGTCTTTTCAAATTTCAGGATGTTGTTCAGAACTTCCATTTATTACAGATACATGTTCTAACCTACTCTGTCTCTCTCTCACTCTCTTTTGTGTGACTGCTGTAATTCAAGTTGTTTTGAATATATTCCCTTTTGATTCTGCAGTGGAATAAATGCAGTTGTGCAGTTTGAGTATAGACAGCAATCTGTGGGAAGGACAGTTAGCTTAATAACACTGTGCTAAAGTTTGCCAGCCTCTATTAGCAAGGGACTTAGCTTGGAAATCATTTCTGGGTGACAATTGCTGGTAGTGGTTTTATGTGCATAAACAGCATTTAACATATTTCCTGATTCCTGACACTGTACTGCCAATGGAGAAGTTATAATTGACCCTGTAAAATAGCAAGCCTGTGTTGTGCTTTTTGATGTTTGATTTTTTTTGTCTACCCATGTTGTCTCTTTGACCATGCAATCATAATGATAACATATGTCTACTTTGGGTATCTGTTAGCATTTTAATATATTAACATACATTTTGCATAAACAAAACCTTTGTGTATGTTCAGATGTGACGATATTCATTTTGTTTTGCAATACTCTTCATGGATAACTTTGTGGAGTGGAGTGGGAAGTTATCACTAAATTTGTCTCCTAATATATTGGCTATATCCTTGAAATCAGAATGTGTAATATTATACATGAGTCCGGTACATTGTTGGATAATATTCCTTACTTTCTTGTCACAAATGAAGAAAGATTTGCAATTTCCTTTGGTATGTAGAGCAACCTTAAGCTCAGACTCTGCTTTTCATTTTCTAGTTGTGCTCTCAGGTTCCTTTATGGCATGTTTCATTGTGGTCTCAAGGTAAGGGAGGAAGATTTTTGTTTTTATAATTTGCCATTATGTTCCTTATTTTGTTGTATAGTTTATTAATAAGGTAGTTCCACCAAAGAGGTTTCTTCCTGAATTTATAATTGAATTTAGGGTGGATGGGTGCTGAATTTTCTACACAGCTGTTTTGCTACAAATTGGAAGTGAATGTGGCAGCCCTCTTAGATGTGACTATTTTGAGGAATTATTGAGAGTTTTTGTCTAGGTCTTGTACAAGCTGAAGTACATTTGCCCTGGAGAAGTCTCTAAAAGTGGTTTGGTGATGGGGTGGTACCACTACACCTGACAGAGAAGGTGACTTATGGGTAGATTTCACTAGGGATGAAAAAATGCAAAGTGGGGTATAGGTGGGAGCTAGTTTGGTAATGGCCAAGTTAAGGGTATATGAGATTTTCGTGGGTAGTTTTTACAATTTATGCTAATGTTAAAAAGTCTAGGGAATGCCAAGCATATCCATTTTTTTAGATGTGTAGGTGTGCCACTCAATGTTTAGATGATTGTACCCCCTAGCAAGAAGATGTTTGATTTGGTTTACTATCATAATGTTGACATGCACATGTGTGAAACGCAGTAATGTTGACACTAATAAGCAAAAATTGAGTTGACTGGTAGCCAAATTGTCAAATCCGTACAGTAATGTATGAATTCAACATTACATGACCAGTTTTGACATCCGATGGTATGCTCCAATGCACAAAAAACACCCCATGATTTAAACATCAGTTCGAGAAAGGGATCATTGACCTTCTGTGTGGTATGGTAACTTGTTCGACCTAATGAGGTTCATGCAATTGTCTGACGATAATGTTGTGGTCGCATATATAATAGTAAACCATTTGATATTTAAACACTCAGTGGTGTTTAAGGTACATTTGTTGATCACTGGGAGGCATTGGTGGGGATCTGTGGCTAACAACACAGTAGCAGCTGATTTTTTTAATGGTGATTTAGATCTCCAGGAGTTCCAGATTAAGGTCATGGATAATTTCCTGTGAGGTGATGGTGTTTCTGATAACGCCCTCTAGCTTATATGTGGGGGACAGTGTCACAATTTATTAAAATGCACTCACGAGTAGCCATCAGCACAGCTGGGGTAAAGTTTAGCATATAATACTGTATGTACTTTCTCATCTGGTTCAAATGGATGTTTGAACTAAAATGCCTGCTATTGTTTTGGTGCTTCATGTAAAAGATTAGCTTCCTGGTAGACATTTGATGAGGGTGGAGGAGAGCAGCACTGTGATGGGGGTATGACTTGGACATGTACGTAAGGGGGGGTAGCAACATCATGATGATGAGCGTGTGGCTTAGTGGGGGCAGCAATTTGGAGTTGTGAGTGCAAATTTGAAAATCCTGGCTACACCCCTGGTCCTACTCCCCTTTCCCTTAAAACAGGTTTAATAATTACGTCTCCAATCTTGAGGAATCTCCCCATATTTATATGACCTAGTGAATAATAAATATAATGGCACTGTAAGTTCTTGCTGAAGTGTTCTCAGGTCATTGTTACTAATTCCGTCTCCTCCTTGTGTTTTGTTTGGCTCCAGTTTGCACAATTCTTTTTCAATATAATCTAATTTGATTCCAGTATCTGGGGTTACCTGGATGTCACTAGGACATCTTACCACCCCTTTTGTGGAGCCAAACTGTTTTGCATAAGATTTTGTAAATATATCTATAATCTGTTGTGTCTGAGAATAAATTTTAGAATCTGCACACAGTTTATCAATTTGTGTGTCTTTACTCCTTCCACATCTTACGTATCTATAAAAAGGTTTCCTGTTATGCTCAATATCTTTATATTAATTTTCTTTAAATTTTTCTTGATCTTGTCTCACACTATGCTTAATCTGTTTGTCCAGCTTATTTCAGTTTTCACAGTTGTAGTTCGACCTCTCTTCTATTTCCTATATTTATTTGTCTCTCACCTAAATCAAATATCTTGTTCTTATGGAAATATATCTGCCTGATGTTAAACATTTTTTTTGATTTTTTTGCACTCAAACAATTTATCTTTCAAAACTTTTCACATTCCATCTGTAGTTTTTCCACTGAACACCTCATTCCAGTTAGTTTTACAAAGTGACTGTTTTGCTTCCATATAATCTGTAATTAACCTTCTTTGCATTGGCTTAGATTTCAGTTTGGCAGAATTATCTAGCAACAAAGCAACTTTTATAACCCCATGATCACTGCACATCAATGGTGGCAAAACTTGACTAGAAGTTATAGTAATTTCTTTGGGAACACAAACAATATCTAGTATGTTCTATCCCCTGGTACGTTTTTTTACAATCTGAAGCAACTGTTGTTTCTGAATATACGCTGTGAATAATTTCCTTACTAACGTTGTAGAATCAATATTATTCCAGTCTGTTTCTGGTAAATTTAAGTCCCCAGCTAATATTAATGGTATGGTTGTCCAAAGTGAATTCTAGGGACAAGTGTTTTAACTTAAGTAGCTAAACAGAAAAAATGTTAAAAGTTAAAGTTTACCCTGCTACCCTACTTAATCGTGTAATATCGGAATATGGATTTTAAACATTATCAGATCATAACTTCAAAACAATCTCTAAATGGCACTAGAGTGTGCACACTGTTTACAAGATTCTCACAAGCAATAATGTTGAGTTAGTCTACATACAATAAATGCATTCAAAAAACTTCCAGAAATATTAGTTATTTGGAAACACCAACTCTGAATTGGTTAATTGGCTTCATAACAATCACATGCTTATTTAGGAGAAGTATTTACATTTGTAAAATATTTGGTAATAATGGTAAACAAGAAGTTCTACCTCTAGATTTTTAACAAGACCAAATGTAGTAGATGTAGCCAGTCCAAATTTATTTATGAGGGACCATTTATCACAGTGACCAGTTTTCCATCTGTTATTGGTATGAGAGGTAAACATAACTGTACAACCTCATGGGTTGTGTATATTGCATTATATCAATCCTGGCACTGTTATTTTTAGGTAAATATAAATGTCATTTACAACAAAGAATCTATAAACAAGTACATAGTATCAAAACAAAAGGTGGAGGAACTACATTATATAAATATGCTAATGGCTGGCCATGTTTTGTTTATTTTTTTCAAGAAGGTGTCAGTTTATTTAATACGTGTGAGTTGGAAAATCATATTGAGTATAGAGGAATGATCTGATAGTTAAAATTTAATTTGGGGGGGTACCTCCTGGATTAAATGAGTATATGTCTATTTCAAATGAAGTCAGACTATATTCAGCAAAACCTAAAATATTTTATAGAAATATACTGCAGTTCATGTGAGTCATTGTCTAATTAGTTATTAATGTGTTTAGTACGGTTATTAGTTTATTTTGTATGATATTATTTGGCACTTACTGTTTAAACTTGATTTGGTATGTCATGTTTTCTTCAATGAAGTTCATGTTATACAGTTGCATAAAAGTGCTCAGTTTTGTTTTATTAACCTTTTTACTTCTGAATCTAAAGGTGTCTTAGTCCTTGTGATAAATGTTAAACCCTTTTGTTTGGACCAAGAGCATCCGTGCATACTGGGGCCAGTCCCGTGCCAGATTACCAGCTCTTCCCTTGAGGTGGGCACTTTTTGCACTTAGTTTAAAGAAAGATTTGGTTTCCACTTTTCTTGAAAACAGAATTAGATTCTGATATTTGGACAATTACCAGTCACACTCTTGAAAATGTCTGAGTGGTAGGTAAATATCTGGGAAGGCAGACTATATCCAAACTGAATTCTGCCTTAGAAGAAATAACCATTATGATCCATTTCAGCCAGCTTTTAGGATAAGGCCTGGTAATAGGGCCTTTAATGATTTCCAAATAGCATGGGAACATTACAGCTATTCAGTTTTGATCCAATTGTTAGCATGAATCATGGTGAGCATGGGACATATCAGAGCAATCACAATATTATTGTGGGTTTGTAGGTGTGGTCCAGTTCTGGACAAGTTTTCCTCTTAACTTTCCTAAGAATAGCAGATGGTGGTCTTAAGGTGTTAGCGCAAGATATTTGGACAAAGCTAAAAATGATGGGAAAACACAGGCCCGTTAAAGAGACAGATTTTAAATATTTTTCTTATAAACTAGAAAGTTGATAGAATAACATAATGTGTGTTAGCATGCATTTTCTGAAGAATATGAAATCTGAAACCCAAATGTCTGCTATTATTTAGTGACTTCAATTCTGATTTGCTAGAAAAAACACAAATTTTATGATGAACAGACCAAAATTATGAGGCAAAAATCTGAACCTTCGACGAAAATCTGGACAGTTGAGAAGTATGGTATCTGGCATTTGGTATAATGTCAGAGGTGAGTAACACTGGGAAGGACCAGGTGCTGACTCTTGTTATATCATCATGCAACCATCCATAAAAATATTGTTCACAAAAGCACCAAATTCCACCTGTGGATCTTCCTATGTTTGCACATACCATGTTTTCCTCCCATTTGGACTGCTGCTACTCCTTGCACCCAAGGCTTGATCAACTGCAGAATATTGCAGAATTCTGTAGCCCAGCTAATACTCAGTGTTTCTAATTATCATCATATTATGCCGGAGTCCAGAGTCTACACTGGTTGCCTATTCAGTTACAAAGTCCGGTCTGTTTTAACCCCAACTGATATGGCTATCTATCTACACCTTTAAGAGCTGCTAGCATGATATCAGCAATTTCTTGTAGTTCCAAAGGTATGTCTGGAGTCCTCAGGTCCACATTCTTTCACCTTTTAGGGACCATACCTTTGGAATCTACTGACACTGTCTGGGGAAATCGATTATGCTCTATTGATTTTGGGAGGTCTCCAAAAATATATCTTTTTGATAAGGCCTTCAATTTAAA
>NC_056751.1:13285918-13340918 GCF_019279795.1 Protopterus annectens
ATGGTAATTATAGAAAAAAGAGTAGGGTTGCTTCATTTATTTACACTTCTTTACATTATTTACAAATTCATATTCATAACAAATATCTTGTCATTTTTCCATTGCTTCCAAATGTTAACATTTACTCTACAAAGAAAAAGAATAATTTTCATGTTTCGCTTCAAGAGAAAACAACAAAAAAGATTTTCCTAAGCCAACATCACCTACTCTTTTAAACTTTTATCTCCCATCCTTTAATCCACAACCAACTTATTTCATCTAGAACATCTTTGGCATCTCTATTTTTATTATACAATAATCTTTCACATATTTTTTTCTAAAATCTCCAGATTGCTACAAGTAATATTCTGACACATTTTTAATTTCACATTTTTCTCTCATATTTTCCATATAATATCATATCCATTGTTGTATTTGAAATTGTTCCCATTTATATTCCTTTTAAAACTTCTCTAAAACTGTTACTTTATTTACATTCTAAAACAACATTTTGCTATTTCTTTCTCATTACATTCATCACATTTTCTTTCTTCCATTTTCTTATATTTCATATTAGTTTTAACCATTATATTATCCAACAAAATTCTCCAGAGGAAATCACTTTCGTAAAAATTCTCAAACCTTTTCCTACTACCCTTAATAGCATTTTAACATCTTCTTTTAATTTCTTTTATGGATATACCAGATTCTGTTTTTCATAATATTGTTATGGTTTACTATTGTTTATTGAATGGAAAAACATTTTCCGTTCAAATAAATGAATGGTAGTACCGAAAGTGAAAAAAAAACTACCATTCACAATGTTAAACCAAATGCTTGATGCATTTGACTCAACATTGTTGTCGAAACCACCATGTGATAGCCATATAGGAGCTGATGTAAATCAAACTCCTATACAGCTATCACATTTTTGCAGGGGGGCTGTGCCCCCCCACCTCCCCTACTTATATATTCTAACTCCAACATTGCACTACAGTTAGGATGTGGATGAATTTCCACTCCCCACTGTACTGCAATCTCCATGCAGATAGTTGATTTCCACTTATGCAAATGCAGTTGTGCATTCGCATAAGGGGAGTCGACTATCTGGTGCAAAACTGCTTATGCATTCGACATTCTGTTTGTCGGCACATTGCAGCTGATAAAATGTCATTCACACAAACAATAGTAAACCTATTGTTATACCATCATTTCTGCTTTAATCAATCCCATTAATTTTCACATTCAGTAATTTTATTTATTTTTTTTACTTTTATATTATTTATTACTTTTTGTGTTTACCACTTATTGTCCTCCTTCTTCATATCTTATGTGCAATATTTTCCTATCATTTTCATCTCTTTCACCAAAAAAAATGTATAGATGCCAAGTATACTACAGGAATTTTTTAGATTCACACTTCTAATATTCTTTTATATTGTATAACACACCCTGTTTTAACTTGATTCAGTCTTGAACCACAAGTACAATTAATATATTTTTAACAGCTCTTTCTTCATTTTAACAGAAAACATGCACTCCCTAAATATGCTGCTTTTTCTAATCTGTATTTATGCAACATATACACTTTTTGTTGAATGGTAGATTAGTGTGTCCATCATAATAGATTTTTTTAATTTCAAAATAATTTTCTATTGTTCTATTACATTTTCACACTCTCCAAATTTCACACCTAATTCACTTTCTTCCTCCCAAGTATAAAATATTCTACTTATTTTCTTAGTTTCATCAAACCTTATGTTTTTTGCCTTTTTAAGTATAACCCACTTGTTTAATAATTCCTCCACTCACACCACCATTTCACTAATCTGTTTCTTTATTTAATAATTCCTCCACTCACATTACCATTGCACTTATCTGTATCTTATTTGTAACCACAATCACATCATTTATATATGACAGACAATTAGGCATTATAACTCATTTTTTATCTCACATTTTGCTTCTTTTTATTTCACAGGAATGTTTGAATTTTTGTATTCACTGCCATTAGAAACAGTCATTGGGAAATAAAAATTGAACAAGGAGCTATACTGGTAGATAATTTTAAAATGAACATGCAGACTAGGATCAAATGATATAATATGTATTTATAGTTTTTTTTTATAGATGAAGATGGCAAAACTTTGAAATAAACACGGGTATTATTTCTTACTTTAAAATGGGAATAATATATTAAAGTGTGGGATTTTATTTTTATAGTATAGCTTGTCTTTTGAAAGTGTATTTATGTAAATTGTGTCTAATATAAAAATAGTTTATACATGTTTTATGACAGAAGTTTATTAGATGATTTAATATACCTAATGATGTTGAGAAAGTCTTAAAAACAAGTGTGGTTTTGTAATTGTCATTCTGATGAAGATTTCAAACTATTATTTACTGATAAATCTAAGAATAACCTTTATAACTTATTTAAGGATGAGAATTCTATTGTAAAGAAGTTTGAAGGCAATAACCATGTAAGAATTACAAAGTCTAACAAAGGTTGGGAGTTGTGGTCATGGGCTCCTCTGCATATTCAGATGCCGTGATGCAGAAGCTTATGTATAATAGAGCTTATGACATTGTATCTCATAATGAAATCAATACTACATATTCTAATACTGATATGATTTTAAAAGATGTATTTCCACAGAGTATAATTGATTTTAATTAACAACTTTTTTGAAAGTTAAGAAGAAACTATAATTCCCACCATTTTGAACCCCTAAAATATATACATTTTTGATAATCCCCCTTATAGACTGAGTGTGTCTTCCACAGTGTCAGTTATTGAACTCTTGGTGACCTTTGTGGATGTTAAATTTAAAATAAAAATCTGTAATATACCTTTCATGTTATAGGATAAATGCACTTTCTGAAGCTAGTATGTGATATGGAATTTCATTGTATTGGTTATGAAATTAATTCTTAGAAACTTTACTTATTTATTTGCAAGAGAATATTTTCAGCAAAAGTGTAGGGTTGCTATTGGAACCAAGTATCTACCTGTGTTTGCTAACATTGTGTTATAGTATTGGAAATCATAGGTTATTTTGGATTCCACATTTGCACATCAGCTGAAACTATATTCAAGGTTTTTACATGATATTTTTATTTTAAGTAAAGGAAACACTAATGACTTTGAGAAGTTTTTTTTAACTGTTCAGAAGAGTCATGTGAAATTTTAAGACATACTTATTGGGTAGTATGATATGATAAATATTGGTTACCTAGATGTGGCTTTGTACAATGATTTTAATAAGAATGCATGTGTCTAGTATATTTAGAAAACTTACTATTTTAAATAGTCATTTACATTTTGCAAGCCACCACCTTGTATGGCATAAGAAAAATTTGGTAAAAGGGCAAATGATTAATTTGTTCTGATTAATTATTGAAAAAATGTTTCATTAGGGAACTGAAAATTGTTAAATGTTGGTTAAGTAAAGGGGATACCCCATGAAAATGATTAATGCAACACTGAATGAGATTACTAATAGGTGCCCTGTAGATTTTCCTCTAATTCTGAATAACAAAGAAAATAAAATTATTAACAGTTGGGAATTGTAAGACGGGGATTTGATAGATATCATGGGGATGCCATTTTGTAATACATTTATAGATATTAAGAATGAGATAATTACAGACTGGAATTTGACTATTTATTAAAAATTATGGTTTGAAATATACTTTGAGGAGACTATTTTTCTAAGAATATTTTGTCATGTTGCTAACATCTCAGTACATCTGTTGTAGGTGCTGTGTTTTAGAGGTAGGTCATACAACTCAATGTAGAGGGGAAAAGGTATGTTTCTTCTTTTTTTTTTTAAATGTTCCATTTTATCTGAATTAATGTGACCTCAGCTATATTAGAAGTTGAGGATATGGGAGTAGAGCCCTCATACTTGTGAGGTGCAGTAGGTTGGAGCCCCAACTGTAAAACAGTTGTAATTTGAGATGTAGATTTAAAAAGCAATTCCTAGGACTTATGATTTTCCTTTATTCAGGTATTTCACTTTCAATGTTCTGCACCTCGACTAAGACAAAGGTGATGTTTCACTACAGACTCATTACTGATGTCTTATTTCTCTTTATCTGCTTAAACCTAGGGAGATTTTCAATAGCCAAAATCAGCTTCTCCAGAATTGTTTTATCCTGCTTGTAACAGTGAATTACATACATAATTGTCACATATACCAACACTTGTATTGTATTCAATACAATACAATACAATACAATACAATACAATACAATATGGGTGGGGCAACAGAAATAAAAAAGGAGAAGCCATTCTAGACTTCTATCTGGCAAATGGCTTGATAGTAGTCAACACATGGTTCTGAAAGACACAGTCACAAGATCACACACAAGAGTAACCAACATGCAACTCAGGTAGGCTTTGCTCTAATAATTTATTTTTATTTTTTATTTTACATTTGTTGACTGGGCTAGTCTAGCTGGATATATGTCCATTTTCAGTAGAGGCCCGGGGAGAAAAGCTCCAAGAGTTATAAAATACTAAAAACAGAGATTGACAATACAAATACAAGGATTTTACATCAGGACTAGTTAATACATGTATTATATAAACATAATATGAGCAAAAACATAAGTATAATAAGCAAATGATTCTAAAAGATTTTTTTTTTTTTTTTTTTTCAAAGAGAATAAACATATGACTGTGTACAATATTTTATAAAGGGGGAGCTTCAAGGAATATAGACAAAGGTAAATGCAGGAAATATAGGGAAAGAAAGGTTAAAGAGGTAGAAGTAGAGTTAAGCTGGGTAGGTGCAGGAGCACAGCCAGTGTTTATTAAGATGAATTTTCAGCTGTTTCTTAAAATGTGGGAGAGAAGACAAAGTTAAGATATCAGAGGGTAATTTGTTCCACATTTTTCCAACAGAATTGGAAAAGAGACAGTCACCTGCATAGTTATTGGGTTTGGTTGAATTAATCAGTAGTTTATTGGAAGAGCGTAGATGTTTCAGATTATTGTATGGTGAAATGAGGTTAGAGAGTATAGGTGTTTTAGTTGGTTGGTATAGTATCTTATGAGCTATTAAGAGCCGTTGAAGTATGAGTTGGTTCTGAAGTTCAAGCCAACCTAGTTTTCTTAGGTTTAGGCAGTGGTGAGTTCTAAATGGGGATCCTGCTGCAAATCGAGCAATGTTATGGTAAGATATTGTTAGTTTCTTGAGGTTATGTTTGGAGAGATTAGTGTATATGGGGGAGGCATATAGAAGAGTAGAGATAAGGTGAGATATGGCTAAGGTTGTCCTTGCTTCAGGTGTGATGAAGGGTTTAATTCTGTAAAGGGATCCAATTTTTTTATTAACTATTTTTATTGTGTTGTTGATGTGAGTCTCAAAGTTGAGATTATTGTCAATAGTTATACCTAAAAGTTTAGTAGAGGAAACTGATGAGATGAGAGTACTATCAGTGGATGTAAGAGTGAGGTTTAGTGGGGTAGATCTACGGGATGGTAAAAATAATAGCAGTTTAGTTTTCTTGGGGTTGAGTAGTAGGCAACGATCGGAGAACCATTGTTCAACAGTGGTAAAAGCTTTTTGGGTTATTAACTGTAGTTCAGTTTGAGACTTAGCAGTGCAGATAATAGTAGAATCATCTGCATATTGTATACAGGTGGTATATGGGATAGCTGATTGGAGGTCATTAATAAAGATGGAAAATAGAAGGGGGCCGAGGATAGAGCCTTGTGGTACCCCTAAAGAGATGGGGAGGAGATTGGATAGTGCATTTTTCCAGAGAACTGCCTGTTGCCGGTTTTCTAAGTAAGACATGAACCAAGTTAAGGAAGGAAGGTCAAGTGAGAGAGATTTTAGTATGTGCAGAAGAAGTTTATGGTTAACCATGTCGAAAGCTTTAGATAAGTCAATGAAGAATGATGATGATAGATTATTATTATTACGGTTATAGTTGATTGAGTTGGTAAAGGAGAGTAGAGCTGTGGTAGTACTATGGGAAGGTCTGAATCCATGCTGACAGTTAGCAAGTAGGTTGTTGTGCAGAAGGTGATTAAGAAGTTGCTTATGGATACATTTTTCCATGATTTTAGCTATAGGTGATAGGAGTGCTATGGGACGAAAGTTAGAGAAGTCATTTGACTTACCTCCTTTGTGTAGAGGGATGATGTGTAATATCTTCCAGATAGAGGGAAAAAGTCCTTCTTTTATGGATCTATTTATCAGAATAGAGATGGGATAGGCAGTGGCTTTGGCTCCTATTTGCAAGAATTCTGCAGGAAGTTTATCTGCAGAAGGAGTGGTAGGTTTTAGTTTTTGGAGCAGTGATAAGATAAAGGAGGTAGATACAGGTTGTAAGTGAAGTGAAGGAGGTAGATTTAAAGTGGGTGAAAGTAGCTTGGAGGTGTCGGGTGTTAGGTGACTAGCAAGAGTTTGAATAGTATTAGTGAAGAAGGAATTAAAGTCATTGGCTGTTTGTGTGGGGTTCTCTGGGTTGCAGTCCTGAGGGGCAGGTGTTATGGATTGGCCTGGGGATAAAAGATTATTAATACTGGACCAAAATCTTTTTGGTTCCTTTTGGAGGTTTGTTGTAATTGAAGGTAATAATTCTTTTTATCTATTAGGATGTTTTTTTTGTACTATTTCTAAGTTCTCGGAAGTTTTGATGGTCAGTTGGATTCTTTGTGGTACGCCATTTAGTCCAAGATTTGTTTCTGAGGATGATTTTTTGCTTAGTATTGTTGGTCAGCCAGGGTGCTGCTTTAGCTTTGGTTCTAATAGTGCGACTAGGAGCATAATGGTCAAGGATAGATAAGAATGTTGAATTAAAGAATTCTATTGCTTCATTAAGAGGGAGATATTTTAGTGGGGACCAATTACATTGTAATAATTCAGCTAGAAAATCTTCAGAGTTAAAATGCTTTTTTGAATGTAGTGTTCTGTGTATGGTTGGTAAATTTAGGTTGGTTTTATGCCTAATGACATAAGTAGGTGAGTGGTCGCTTAGATTATCTGGGAGAGTACCTGATTGGTAGGTTTGTTGAGGAGTATTAGTAAGAATCCAGTCTAAGATGGTATCATTTTTGTTGGTTTTATTTATTCTAGTAGGATGATTTATGAGTTGGGTAAAGCCATGGAGGTTTATATGGGAGGTAGGATTATTACTATTACAGGAATACCAATCGATGTTGAAATCGCCTAGGAGTAGTGTTTCTTGAGGGAAGTAGTTATAGAGTGAACTTAGAATGCATTCTAGTGTGTTAATGTTATTTCCTGGGGGAAGGTAAACACAAATGATATTTATGGCCTTAGTAGAGTTGATTTGAAGTTTTGAGCTGAGTATTTCTGCATGAGTATCAAGGCAAAGAGTCTGATCTATAATACTAATTTGGATTTGTGCTTTATAGAGAATTGCAACCCCTCCACCCTTTTTTGTAGTGCGATCAAGTCTAATTACGTTGTATCTGGGTGGGGTAATTTCGTTGTCTTTAATGGAGGGCTTTAGCCATGTTTCAGTTAAGCATAAAATATCAAATTGATATGTTTCTAGAAGGGCATGAACCTGAGTAGTTTTGTTACAAATACTTCGTATATTTAGATGGGCTATAGAGAGAGAGTTGGTAGGTTTGGTGGATGATAGAGAAATAGGTTTGCCATATTTTTTATGGTTGTTGAAATTGGTATGATGTGGGCCAGGGTTGGGATTAATATCTCCATCCAGCAGTAAGTGGAGGAATATGAAGTCTCTTGGCAGGAGTGGTTTGTGAAAGTTCTCGGTTATTTTCTTAGATTTTGGTTTGTTTAACTTAAAATATGCAAGTCTGTGGAATTTGGCTAGTAGGTAATTGGGTTGAGTAGTGACATTTGAGAAGGTAGGAGAGAAAGTACATATAGGTGTAGAGGTATGTTTGGATGAAAAAGGAATGGTAGAGTGAAGTGGGTATTAGTAAGAGGTTAAGAAGTAAAAAGTAACAAGACAGGAAAGAAGTGATAAACAGATAAGAAGTTTTAGTTGAGGAGGGATTGATGTTCTGTGCATTTTAAAAGTTAGGGAGATGCACAAGGAAGAGAAAGGAAGGTTGTAGTTATAGAAGCTGAGAAGTAGTTTGAGTAGGGTAGGAGTTGGTTAGTTAATTAGTGAGTATGATGTTCAGTAGAAGGGGCGGAGTGAGTGTAAGAAAGGTACTTATCTGATTGGGTAGGTGAGAAAGGGGGTGTGGTCAATAGTACTATAAAGGTAGGAGCACTGGGGGCGTGTGGGAATTGGGGGCAGGGTAGGGGAGCGGAGTGAGCCCGCAGGGCGAACGGAGCGGATAGAAACAGGTAAGAAGCAGCTGGTAAGAAGCAGTTGTGGGAGAAAAAACAATCAGCAATGCAGGCTTCAGAAGGTACGTTTTCTAAATCTTAAGTAGATAAAAGCAGTGAAGAAAGAGCCTAGAGATGGTAGAAAAAGAAAGAAGAGTACAAGGTATAGTTGGAGGAGTTAGAGAAAATTAGGTCTGGGCTAACAGAAAAGATAAAGTAAGTAAAAAAGACTCAGGAGGCTAAAGAGTACAGATAGGACTGGGAACTAGGGAGCCACCTAGTGGCTAGGTCTATAATTACAGGTGGCTCTATAAGGGAGGCAGCTGTGGAAGCTAGGAGAGGGGTGAAAGCTGGGGTAGAAGTTGCGTGAACTCACTAGAGAAAGAAGGGGTGTTAGAAAATTGCAGAGGGAGGGGGGCTAGAGGCTGCTGGCTGACCAGACTCAGAACGTGCTTAGGCCCTGTAGTAATGGTACAGTGGAGGAGAAGCTATCTGGCAGTAGTTAGACAGCAAACATACTTTTCTAGTTTCCATGAATGGGGATGCTAGGAGTCTAATGCAGAAGGTAAACTCCACTGTAGTTTGGAGAGGGTCCTTTGGTTCCTGTAGTCAAGTGTTGGAGGCACTGGAAGAGCAGGGAAAGCTTAAGTAGAAAAGGAGACAAGGTGGGAGAGAAAAATCAAAGTTAGCACAGGTTTAGGCTAGTGTGGATACAAATTGCACATGATATAGACAAAGACTATATTTGGTTAGTATCAATGCAGTTACATATACTTACTCTGCATTCATTATTAGCAATTAAGCGTCTTGTATTATGCTCAATACGGGTATCAGAAGAGCTACTTATGGTGATCACTATGAGAGAGCTGTAGTTACAGGGCCACTTCCCGGCTTGAACGCCAGAAACGTAAATGTAGATGGAATAGTAGGGCTATTCCTCTGATTAAACGTAGTGGGGCATTGTCGAGTTTGAGAGCTAATTACAGGCTTGACAAAGGATGAATAGTGGTGCAGGGAAGCTTACAGCTGGTTTCGGTAGAGCGGCGTTCTAATTAAGTAGTCAGAAGCTACTTAAAGGGTTCTAAAAACATCTTCACAGCTTCATAATGAGGTAGGAAAGCAAAGCAGCAGATTGTTATAAGAGGAAGTTCAAGTGTACTCGCTAAGCCGCCATGTGTAAGGTGCAGTACTCAGTACACACAAGAGCCAAAAAAAAATCACGCAAGGGAGCAGTGGTAAATGATGAACCACCCAAGAGAGGTGCCACTAGGGGTACCAGAGTAGCTATAGCTGATTGCCAGCACTTTCAAGAAATAAGCAGTAAGGTTAGGGGACTAGTTGAATTTTACCCAGCACTAAAGTGAAATAAGTTGCATGCTGCACTAGCTCAAGGGAAAAAAAGTTGTCGCTGAGTTCGAACAGGAATGTGTTCAGCGACGGCAAACATTGAATAGTTAACATTAGGGGATAGGTTTAATCTGTACCATATGGAGGCGCTTTGCTTCAAAAGGCATAAAATCAGGTTCAAGATGCCTTTGCTAAGCCACCAGTGCATTCAGAAGGGCCAAATTACACTTTGGGGACCAGTGGAAAAAAAGCCACCAGAGAAAAGTACCACTAGGGTACAGTCGTTGCTACTGCCTTTGCCGGTTTAGTAAAGAACGAAGTGGTTCAGGACTGATTAGTACGCAACAAAGCGAGTACTATAGATAGCTAGTATGCTACCTTTGATTAAATAAGGTACCGCTGTGTTTGGAATATGTTCTGTCTTGGCGTCTTATTTAAGCAAATCCTAATGGGGTATAAGTTTAGATTATTCCTCAGCATGACAATTTAACTAAGCTAGCATTCATCTGTTTTTTAGGGGGAAAAAGGCGGGACACAGTAATTGACCATGCCGATGGGAATTCAGGCTTTTGAGAGCTAGACAAATTAAATAAAATGCATCGGGTACACTGAACAATGTTTACTAAGGCAATCTAAACAGTAATAGAGTAGCTAAACAATACAAATAAAGCAACGGACACCCTAAACAATGTTCAACTAGAGAGGCAGATTCAAAGTAAGTTCTGTCTGTTGGCGTCTTATTTTAAACAAGTCTTAATAAGGTATAAGTTCAGATTATTCCTCAGAATGAGTACTTGGGAGAAAAAAGGCGGGACACAGCAATTGACCTCACCAATGGGAGTTCTGGAGTTCTGAGAGCTAAACAATTCATTAACATGCATCAGACACCCTAAACAATGTAACTTAAGTAATATAAACAGCAGTAAAGTAGTTGGACAATTCAGTTAAAGAGCAACGGACACCCAGAACAATGTGCGACTACTGAGGCAGAGTTCAAAGTAAGTTGAAGCAGTAAGCACATTTGTAAAATATATTCAGCAACAGCATTTAAGAAGACTTTGCAAATAAATACATTCTACAGCAGTATAAACAGCAGTAGCGTAGTTACGAATATTATATACACATCACACTCTTTATCATTACAGCAGTTAAATTGTTTAAACAACTTCACTCCGATGCATTACTTACCACAGGGAAAGAGAGACGCTAGGAGAGGAGCAGACAGCAGCCAGGTCCTATTCTAGATTGCTAAAGATGGCGCCCCATCAAATCCAGGGTATTTATGGGAGTCAGAAGGGAAAGAGGATGGATAGGGGAGGAGAGTGGGGGCAAGTGCAGGTAGAGGTAGGAGGGACAAGATGTAAGAACAAATCAAGTATTATCAATTACAAGAATCTGGTCAAGGTATAAGAATGAAAAAAGAGAAAAGATACAAAGGTAAGAGACAGTCAGCTGATACCAAGACTTCAGGGATAGGGTTTGATAGTAGAGAGTTATGGGCGTGTAATAGGATTCTAATCAGGAAAAAACAGGTAAGAAGCAGCTGGTAAGAAGCAGTTGTGGGAGAAAAAACAATCAGCAATGCAGGCTTCAGAAGGTACATTTTCTAAATCTTAAGTAGATAAAAGCAGTGAAGAAAGAGCCTAGAGATGGTAGAAAAAGAAAGAAGAGTACAAGGTATAGTTGGAGGAGCTAGAGAAAATTAGGTCTGGGCTAACAGAAAAGATAAAGTAAGTAAAAAAGACTCAGGAGGCTAAAGAGTACAGATAGGACTGGGAACTAGGGAGCCACCTATTGGCCAGGTCTATAATTACAGGTGGCTCTATAAGGGAGGCAGCTGTGGAAGCTAGGCGAGGGGTGAAAGCTGGGGTGGAAGTTGCGTGAACTCACTAGAGAAAGAAGGGGTGTTAGAAAATTGCAGAGGGAGGGGGGTAGAGGCTGCTGGCTGACCAGACTCAGAACGTGCTTAGGCCCTGTAGTAATGGTATTAAGGCACTGGGGTAGAATTCATGATTTCAAAGTCATCCTCACTGAAAAAGTCGGCCCACAGCATAAACCACTAGTTGCCACAAGCAGTGGTCAGACAAGGTTCTAATGTCAACAGACAACAAGCTGAAGACCTGAAAGTTGACTGGAAGGAAGGTACAGCAGTTCAAGGAATTACTCAGGGCTCTAGCACCCCAAGAAAAGGAGGGAATAGGTGGAGATGAAGAAGAGTGGCAGTGCCTAAAAACAGCATCTGTTAGGACTACAGAAAAGATATGTGGCTGAGCCAGGTATGGAAAAAAGGTACATAAGGAAATCTGGTGGTGGAATGCAGAAATCCAGGAAGTCATCAAAAGAAAGAAGGTGTGCAGGAAGAAGTGGGAGATAGAAAAGACTGACCAGGCTAGGAAGAACTACTGGTTGGCTAACAAAGAAGCTAAGAAAGAAGTTGCAATAGCAAAGAAAAGGGCATCAGAGGCACTCATAGGTTCATAGGTTCATAAGTAGGTACTAGGCTATTGGCCCTAGGGCATATACAAGCCTAGCCAAAAAGGTACCCTGGCTTTCACCACCCAAGAAAATTATTTTCCTGTTCCCCGTCAAGCAGAACCACAGAAGTGATCCCCGGGGTGAATTTCCTATTACCCATCCAATCATCAAGATTTTTCTTGAAGAGTGCTAATGAGGAGCTCTGCTTGACATAGATAGGTAGTCTGTTCCAGTGTACGGGAAGTCTCTAGGACAGGAATCTATCCCTCCAGCATGTTCTGTTTTTTGTGGTGACAAGGTTTAGGTCCCTAGAGCGTGTAGCTTGGAGGGATTGGGATTTCTTTAAGTGGAACATGTCCAATAGCTCTGGGTTTGACATAGCTTTGTATGTTAGGCAGAGATCGCCTCTGAGTAGGCGATATGCGACGGAGTAAAGCTGGAGTTTTTTAGATGGTCTGCGTAAGGTATCTGTTTGAGGCCAGTAATCCACTTTTGCAGCCTTTCCAGTTATTGTAGATGTCTTGTGAGGTACATACCAAAAGGGGCATTGTACTCTATAATGGGTCTAATGAGTGATGAGTAGAGGGGAACAATGACCTCTTTTTTTCTGGATGAGAAACCTTTTGTGATGAGGTGTGCCACAGAAGGATTTCCTGACCACTGTGGCGATGTGATTATCAAAGGAGAGACTACTGTCCACCTGTGTCCCAAGGTCTCTTTTCACATTTTTGGTATTAAGTAGACTACCGCCTATGTGGTAGTTCATGGGTACAGAGTTTTTACCAAAGGAGATGACAATGAACTTTTTGGCATTGAGCTTGAGACCATGGCTTTGACACCAGGCATTTGTCTCACTGAGGCCCTTTTGTAGGACGCCCACATCGTTAGGAGTTTCGATTATGGCTCCTAGTTTGCAGTCATCTGCAAATTTAGTTAGCCAAAGACCTTCTGTGTTAGCCTGTACTTCAGAGAAGTAGATACCAAACAGGAGAGGACCCAGGACTGAACCCTGTGGTACTCCACTTGTCACTGGTCTGAAGTCTGATTTGGAGTCTACCACTTTCACAGTGTGGGTTCTGTCAGTAAGCCAGTTGGCAACCTATCTTGTGACATAGGGATTTATAGGTTCATAGGTTCATAGGTTCATACTAGGCTATCTGCCCGAGGGCATTTATAAGCCTAGCCCATTGTTTTGTGGCTTACGCCACCCCTTTAGTATGGGGAACTATACCCATTATTTTGCTGTGAGTTTATCTATAATTCCAGAGTGGGGGATGGTGTTGAACGCCTTGACGAGATCTAGATAGGCTGTGTGAACTACCTTACCCTCATCTATGGCTTTGGTGACTACTTCAAAGAGGTCTATCAGGTTTAGGAGACATGATCTGCCTTTTACAAACCCGAACTGTGTGGGGTCCAGAGTTTGGGGATCTCCAATGTCTTTGTTTATGAGTTCCATGATGATACGTTCCATGGCCTTGCAGACCAGGCTCATCAGGCTAATGGGGCAGTAGTTCCCGGGGTCTGTTGTGGCTCCCCCTTTGTGGATTGGGATAACCATCACAGTGCACCATTCAATGGGCACAAAGCCTGAGGTGAGGCTATGATTGAACATGGTACTTAGGTGGGGTGCCAGTTCATTCTGTAGTTCATGTAGAAGGCAGCCTGGGATGTTGTCAGGTCCCATGGATGCTGTGTTCTTGGCTTTGGAGAGTGAGGTTTTTATCTGTGTAGCTGTGATTACAGGAACTTTGCATTCTTCCCGTATAAAGATGTGCCCTTTAGGGGGTGAGAGGGGGGTAAAGTTAGCACTGAACCTATCTGCCAGGATGTTGGCAATATCAGTTGGTTCTGTATATTTAGTGTCATTGTGCTGTAACTCAGAGCAGATCTGAGTGTTGCCACTGAGATTCTTGACATAGCTATAGAATGCTTTGTGGTTGTCTTTAGAATCAGTGGCGATTATGTTTTCATAACTAGCTTTGGAGGATTTTATGAGGGATCTCAGCTTCTTACTGAGGCTGACCAGGGAGTTTCTAAAATCGTGGGATTTTACTCTTTTTTTGCAACAGTTTCTTTCTTCTGTTGTAGAGTTTGTTTATGGCAGAAGACCACCAGATTGTCTTCCTTTTTTTGGAGGATAGCATCTTGGTTCTGTTAGGGATAGCACGATCCATGCACTCGTGTAAGTGCTTATAAAGTGCATTGGTGTAGGATTCAGCAGACGTACTTCTATTAGGCAGACCTGCAAGCAGAGAAAGGAAAAGAAGGAAAGTTCTGTGATGAATTCGTTAGTTGTTAATATCTCAAATAGTATTCTGAAAAAAGAGTTTGTTACTCTACTTGAGAAAGGATTAAGTTTTTTACTAGCTTTGCGTTCACCGCTGCATGAGTTTGTGACTGATATAAAGTGTTTTGGACGTAATGTGACATTAAAACATATTTTTGGGTCCAATGTTAGATCAGATCATGACTCTGAAAGACTGCCTAGGAAACCTAGCACATTTGTTCCAGTAAGCCATCCTACGGTTGAGATTTTTATGTGCTTATGTGAGCAAGAACTAGCCAAAATTAGAACAGATGGCAAAGGTAAACACTATCAGAATTTGACCAAAGAAGAATTGGATGCTTTAAAAGAACTACAAACCAGAGAGGATATAACTATTAGACCAGCTGACAAAGGAGGAGCTGTGGTGGTGATGAGTACAGATGATTATAATGAAAGTATGTTGGATATGTTCAGTGATCGAGCAACATACTTAAGAATTATGAAGAAAGAAGTTGATGTGATGAAAAGGAGGATAGAAGATGCACTTTATGAGATGCTTATGAACAGGAGTATAACAAAGGAACTATATGAGTTTTTCATAGTTAAACATCCTGTCATACCTATCATCAATGGACTGCCAAAAATCCATAAAAACAGCTCTAAACCACCCATGCGTCCCATAGTGGCAGGCCGAGGATGGTCAATGGAACCCCTTTCAGTCTTTTTGGTAAATGAGCTGAAAAAGCTATTGAGTGATTACAAGAACATAGTAAAAGATACAGCACAATTCCTACACCATTTACAGGAAGCCACTACTAACATCTATGAATTCTCCCATTTGTTATTAGTCACTATGGATGTTCATAGTTTGTTTACATCAATTCCTAACTCATATTGTGTTGAAGCCACAAAAGATTTGTATAGAGAAAGGAAATTAGACTCTTATGTTGTCTGCAGACTATTGGAACTGGTGCTAGAGAACTATTTATTTGTTTATGGAGATAGCTACTACTGGCAGAAGTGGGGTTAGCTATGGGTACCCCCTGTGCAAATAGTTATGCCGATCTTGTGTTGGCCCGGTGGGAAGAGCTATGGGCACTGAATGTAAACTTCCAATGGAAAGGGAATGTGCTCCTCTATAATAGATTTGTGGATGACATTATGATTCTATGGGCTGGAAGTGAGGAAGAAGTCCAAAATTTTGTGGATTATTTAACACAGACTACTTTGTTTCTAAAATTCGATGTTAAGATGTCCAAAACAAATATTGAATTTCTGGATGTCAAGATCCTATTGGATCCTATTGAAGGGATAAATACTATGCTGTATCGAAAACCTATGTGGAGGAACCATATGGTGCATTTTTCCAGTATGCACCCGAGGCATATTTTCCGCAATGTGATTGACAACTAAGTCACTCGAGTGTCCAGGCTTTGTATTCAGGATGATACCTTTCTCATGGAAAGCAATAAACTGTTACAAGATTTCAAGGATCGTGGTTATAGGCCAGTCAGGGAAGGAATAACAATAGATCATGCAAAAGATCTGAGAAAGAATAAGGGTAAACCCTACTACTCTCAACAGTATATCAATGGAATGACAAGTGAAGTGATGAAAGATGATAGAATACATCCTAATGTAGGGCAGGGGACCATGAGGGTCAGCCTTACTTACAGTAGTGATAATTCTACAAAATGTGGAATAATCAAAAAATTCTGGCCTGTGTTAACATCAGACAATAGACTGAAAGAAATAGTAGGGACTACACCTCATTTTAATTTAAAGAACAAGAAAAATCTAAAGAGGTTGCTTTGCAATAAAAGCCACAAAGCCAAAAGGAATGAACATACATGTTCTGGCACACAGAAATGTGGCAGTTGTAAAGCCTGTACTGTTATCAATACCAGTAATGTTTTTACACATCCAGTTACAGGAAGGACATACCAGTTTTTTGGAAATGCCAACTGTAATAGTAAGAATGTGGTATATGTTGCTACCTGTACTTTTTGCCCATGTTTCTATGTGGGCAAAACTAATAGGATGCTAAAAGAAAGAATCTTTAAGCACCAATCTGATATACGCATTAAGGTTGTTACAAATGCATTGTATGCTCATATTCGAGATAATACCACCTATACATTTAGATTTATGGTCCTTGCAATGGTTCGTCCAACTATAGGAGAAGGGGATGTAACAAATCAAATGGAAATGGAAGAATCTAAATGGATAATGGACTTAAGGGCTGATTGTTTCCCAGGGCTTAATGGTGTTGTTCCACTTAAACCGTTCCTGAAGGAATGAAGATTGACTTTTTGCCATTAAGAAAGCTCATTAAATATATTTTTTTATTTTTTATTCCTATCCATCTTTGCTAGAGAGGTCAGCTTTGTAATATTCCTTCTGTACACTTTCTATAGAATAGGTGTTTATGCATGCTTACATTTCTTTCAGAGATATGAACATGACATCTTTTAAGTTTGGAGTCATAGTGTATTCTGCTATTAATGGGTGAGTTTTGTGTCTACTTTTTTCATAGTATGAATTCTGAGTGTTCATCAGACTTTTATGCGATTACAATAGTTATTTGTTTGTTGTTTATCAGGCTGTGACTTTGCCTCTTTAATATTATGGTTGTGAACCTGATATGTTAACATTACGATCTCTGACTTTTAACAGATTTAGAAGTTGTGTAATAGTTATGACAGCAGTGTTTTATTTATTTACTATAAGTTTTAGCATGCTATGCTGATTGTCTTTAACAAAATGTAGTTTTGTTCTAAGCTTGGATCTAAGTTATTTTAAAACATGTTTTTGTTACAAGTGCACTATGCAAATGGGGGTAAGTATTGCTATGTTTCATTGCCTCCTTTTTTAATTGCTTAATTGCCTTTTAACTAGATTGGTTAGCTGGTTTTTAAATAGTTGTGTGTAGGAATTGTTTTCAGGATCTGAGGAAGGCACATGCTGAAAGCGCTTATCCTGTTCTTGTTTTTGTTGTATTAAAGTTCCAGTTTTATGTCTATGGTGTTACGCTCCTTTTTTGTTTTCTTCTAATTTGTGTACTGGAGCGTTCCTTGGTGGTGCTACTGGATTTTGGTACTGTACCTCTATTGTCCATCTGTATGGGTGTCGTGAAGTGTGCCACTTCTGTCTTAAGAAGCGTGAAGTTAGCTTTGGAGAAATTTTTTACGGTTGTTTTCCTAATGGGGGGTGGGAGCGGGATGTGGATGTCTAGAGTGATTAGCTTGTGGTCAGATCTGACCAATGAGGAGCTGACCTCTAGTGTGGAACACCGGTCACCCATGTTGATGATGACCAGGTCTAGGATATTGCTGCCTCTGGTGGGGGTGTGGATAAGTTGATCCAAGGCATTGGAATTGATGATTTCCAGAAAACGTTGAGCAAAAGAGTTGGTACATAAGTAGTTTTCCCAATTAATGGTAGGGTAGTTGAAATCACCCATTATTAGAGTGTTGGGTAGTATCTTAATATTTTCCAGTGTATCAAGAAAAGAGGAGTGGGAATCCTGGGGCATGGTGGGGGGTCTGTAGCAAACTACAATCTGGACTGCAGTCTTGTCCAGAGTTAGTTGAACTTGGATAATCACAGATGCATTATGCTGAGCAACTAGCTTGGAGGTTTAGATATCCTTAATGAATATGGACACGCCTCCACCTTTAATGTTTCGGTGCAGGTTTAGTGGCCGAAAGGTGTGGTATGAATTATAGCCTGGTAATGCAGGGGTGCTCTCTGGAGCTTTGAACCAGGTCTCTGTCACTGCACAGATGTCAGTGTTCTCCATTTTAAGGAGTGCCTCGAGTGAGTGCATTTTGAGGTTTAGACTTCTAGCATTGAGTAGCATTACCCTCAGATTTTGCTTGCTTGTACCTGTTAAGGTGGTGAATTTGTCATTTGAACCTTTCCTAAAAAAGGCACTATAGGGGTGGCAAGAGCCTTTGCCAGTATCCATAATCCCAAGGGCGCAGGTGCAGGCCATCTCTGGCAAAGCAGCGTGGTCTGTCGATCATGTCATCCCAGGCAGATAGATACTGGATTCCCTTAGATGACACCAGAAGCTTAGCCATTTGTTAAAGTCAATCATTTTGTCCTTGTACTGTGGTATCATTCTGGGTGATGGCAGGATGCTACTCAGGGCTAGGGTCATACCTGCCTGGGCTACAAGATTGGAGAGCTCCTCCATGTCTCTTTTAATGTAGTCCAGGGAGGTATGTCTCAGGTCATTCACACCAACATGGACAATGACAGAGTCATATTTGTACTTGTTGTGGAGTGACCTGAGTGCGTGCATTATGTGGCAGATCCTGGCACCTGACAGGCAGCTGACAGTAACTTTTTCCTTGTTTAGCCTGGTGAGGGGAACATCAGTGTGCCTGACTATAGAGTCACCTATGACTAGAGTGTTGGGTACGTTATGCCTTATGGGCTGTAGTTGAGGGGCACACTGCGTATGTGGGCTATGTATCATTTGGGTTGTGTTGGGGGTGGAGGTTGCTTGCATTTCTGCTTTGGAGGTCTCTGTTGTTTGGGCAGGTTATTACTGAGAGCCTCCATGAATGTAGGTGTGTGTTTTGTGCTTCTGTGTGTGTGTTTTGGTGGTGTAGGTTTTGAGGGACTATGTGATGAGTGTGGTGCGGTGCAAGTGTTTTCTTTCTCCTCTTGACTGTCTAGTCCAGTCTTCGTTTCACTCTACCATCTTCTGGAAAGTAACTCACTAAGGGGCACAGAGAAACTACATCAGGTTGCAAGGCAAAGACAGAAAGATAAAGAAGATATGTCAAACATAACGGGTGCCAGTAACAACCTGCTCACCAGTCCACAGGACATCAATGGCAAATGGAAGGAGGATTTCCAGCAGCTTATGAATGAAGAAAATGCCACAGAAGCTGTACTGCCCCAGAATCAGCTTACAATGAGAGAAGAAGAGGAACCCACCTTAGAAGAAGTAAGAATAGCACTAAGGAAGATGAAGTCAGGGAAAGCAGCAGGCTCAGATAAGGTCACAGCAGGTATGACAAAATTGCTGGGTGAGGTAGGGGAGAAATGGCTCCTGAGGGTACTAATAGCAGTGTGGAGAGAAAGGTGTATCCCAGATGACTGAGAATAATCATAGTCATGCCAGTGTACAAGAACAAAGGGGTCATTCACAACTGTCTGCAGTACAGAGGCATCAAACTGCTATTACACTGCATGAAAGTTCTGGAGAGGCTGATTGATAAATGGATATGCAGAGTAGTAGAATGTAAGACAGGAGATAAGAAGTTTGGATTCAGATCAGGATGCAACACAATTGAGCCAATATTTGCATTGAGGCAGGTACTCGAGAAGAAGCTAGAGATAAGGATCCAATTGGGCATTTCCAGACTTGGAGAAAGGATATGACAAGGTCCCAAGAAAGCTGACCTGGGAAGTACTGCAGTGGTTTGAAGTCCCAGAAACATTGGTAGAATTAGTGCAGGCTGTGTGCAAGGACCCAGTGACTCAAGTACAAACAGTGTTCGGCCTCACAGAGGGGTTTTCAGTGGGAGTGGGTGTACATCAGGGTTCAGCTTTGAGCCCACTGCTGTTCATACTGGTGATAGACTACATTAGCACAGAGGTTGGAGGGGATAGATCAACAAAGCTGCTGTATGCAGATGATGTCGTAGTACAGGCAGACTCTGAGCTAGAACTTCAGCAAAGGATAGGAGAATGTAATACAAATCTGAAGGTACATGGGATAAAACTAAGCACAGATAAGATGGTGGTAATGGCAGCAAATTGGGGAAATCAGAAGAAGCTGAGAATAGAGATAGAAGGGAAGATAGTGGCGCAGGTAAACAGCTTCAAGTATCTGGGAGGGGTGGTTGAAGAGAAGGGTAGTCTGAATGAAGGGGTGAAAGCTAGAATCAGAGGGGCTGCTGCCAACTGACATAGACTATCAAGTGTAGTCTATGACAGAAGAATGCCAAAGAAACTGAAAAGTAAGGTGTACAAGACAGTGGTGCGACCAGTACTACTGCATGGTACAGAAACCTGGGCAGTAAAGGCAGAACAGTTGAAGACACTAAAGGTGATGGAAATGAAGTGCCTGAGAAAGGTGATAGGATGCACACTGTGGGACAGACGAAGAAATGAGGACATAAAAGCAGACACCAAAGTAGCTTCAATTGCAGAAAAGATCAAAGAGAACAGATTACAGCGGTTTGAACATGTGCAGAAAAGCAGAAGACAATCTGGTGAGGAAGATTTGGGACAGACAGGATGAAGGTAAAAGGAAGCGAGGACATCCAGCAAAGAGGTGAATGGATTGTGTGAAAGAAGATCTGCGACAGTCAGGCATGAGTGTTGAAGAAGGCAGGAGTGTGGCACCGAATTGAGAGAGCTGGCAACAGTTAACACGATACCCCGACCCCATGTAGAAAAATGGGAAAAAGGGGGCTGATGATGATGATGATGATGATGTATTGTCTTCAAGAGAGCTTTGCTTTGTATACTACAAAACAGCAGCAGTCCACAGATTGTGTAAACATGCTAATTTGTTTATGAATCAATTTTGTAAGTTCATTAAGATAGCTTATACACTACAGATAATCCAGGAACATGCTCTCAAGGATACTGATCTTCTAATTTCTATCAGCTACAGCTGTATCCAGCAGATATAAAGAAGTGCTGTCTTGTTTTATTATTGAAAGCCTGCTCCAAATGGTGGAGAACTGATAGATTGTAAAATATTAATTTTATCTATATTAGTTTATTCATTTTAAACAGGTTTATTTTATTCCTAGTAGAATGTGGTTATGAAAAAGCTGCAACATTAAAAAACAGTGGGGTATATAAGGACTTATACTGATAAATTAAGCCTGCCACTCAGAAGTTTATGGCTAACTGAAAAATTGTTGATTGAAGTTAACATTTTCTAGTAGATCATGGGTATACCTGGATTTCCTTTAAGTTAGAGTAGTCACTGACATGATATGGTAATAGAAATGTATATTATATAAATGGCCTCATTACATCAAATGAAGACAGAGTTAAGGATCTTGCTATCACAAAGGTATACTGATTATCAAAGCTATTAGCAGTTTTTTAATCTTGAGGATAATTCTTTCAAAGCTTAATTTAGTTTGAATGAAGTTACAATGAACAAATGCTAGTTTAAGAATAATTCTTGTTTACTCTTTGCTAACAGGACAGGACAGTACCTTCAGATAGCAGACACTGTAAAGTACAAAAGTATTTGCAAAGTAGTGCAATGTTCCCAACCACTCATTACTCATTATTGTGTGGCATTCAAAACCTAAACCCTCTCATCACTTGCTTTCATATATTTGAGTACAATAAGCTTTTATGGTGAGCAGCCAGAAAGGATGAGGGTAGGATCATATATTCTGTCACACTTAGCATTTCTGGTATGCTCTACCAGTTTATAATTGAGCTGGTGTTTGAGGAAGTGATTAATCCAAAACTGTTTGAATTGAGAGTTAGGCATGTGTCTATCTATGAAGGCCTATGAGTTTTTATTTGCATACAAAGTATAGGGAACTACATAAGCCTTATTCCAGTATGGCTTATGCTTGAGAAGCTATTACAGGGCTACGGTAGTGTCTTGTTCTGAGGGTATATTACTTCAACAACTCTCCCATATATCTTTGCATCTTTTGCAAAAAGGTTAGAGTAAAATAGCATTATTGTGATCAGAGTTGGATAGTGTAATGAAAAATGAAGCTAAATTATACAATTTTTCCCCCATCACACTGGTCCAGTGACTCCAATACCTTCACATATTTGGCCCATATGCTCTTTCTGGGGGATGAGAACAATGTGTCCACAGGTTAACTGCATGGAGGTGCTTTATTCACCCATTCATTTCTTTCCCAAGGTGAGAGTAGGGTGGTAGGGAGTAGGCCAGCTTACCAATCCACTAGGCTGGCCCACGCTTCTCCATGGAGCATTTCTGCCTCCCCCACTGTGGTTAACTGAGATCCTTTTTTTCTGCCAGCTGCAGAATGTATACCCCCACATGCTTTCTTGACTTACATACATGCATGTAAAGCAGGGTGTACTCACAGGCTCATGCTGGACAGGAGCAACACCCAGTGCTCCTACTGTTTGGGATCATGCAAGCAACAAACCAGAATTACCTCCATCTTTCCAGGATGTGCAAACAAACTGCAACAGTTCCATACCACCACCCCCCCCCCACCCCCATGCTAGCTCCTACATATACCCAAAGCTGCAATAATCTGGACAGTCTGTGAAATTCTGAAAAGAAGACAGTTATGGTCCTGAATAATTTATCAGAAAAACAAATATTTTACAAGGAACAGGGCAAAAATATGAGGCAAAATCGGGGATGTTCTACAAAATTCTGGACAGTTTATTTGATTGATTGATTACTGTTCATTTACAAAGTAATTAGGTTGCGCTATTGGCACTTTTCAAACAAAACCCAGGTTCAATAACAGTAAAGACAACACTTTACGAAAGTACATGTGACGCCCGTGCCCTGGCCCAGCAATCAGGGAGCCTCAATCCTCACCACTAACACAAGTGAGGAGCATCCATATAGGGAAAGGATAATAAATACACACACAGTAAAGTACAATTTCCCTTAAGAGCACACAGAGATCACAGTCAGTGTCTGGTTTCTCCCTTTCTCTCCAGGTCCCCAATAAGACTCCCCACTGGCACAGCTATAGTGTCCAGATCTCAGCCTAGTGGTCAAGCTAAAACCTCCAGTACCCTCTCTGTCCAACCAGTGCTCCTTTTCCCTGCCCAAGTAGCTGACACACACACACACACACACACACACACACACACACACACACACACACACACACACACTTTGAGATAAGAGTTATATAGGAAGGCTGGCACAGCTTCTCCAGTTGTGCCCCTTTTCTGCCCAGTCTAAAAGGTAGTATCAGCTGCCACCACCCACTAATATCAGCTACTCAAAGGCCCTTCTGAAAGGGTGTCCAATTATTACTGTGCAATATTATTATCCAAATGGTAAGTGTGACTGAACAGTCAAGACTTATTAGAGTGACTTGTTACAGTATCACTATATACATGCAATGTACTCAAGAGCTTAAATTAACTCTACATAAAACAGCTACAGTTGAAAGGTTTAAAAATATTTAATAATAAATAATAAAAACACAAGGCAATATGCCTTACTACACAGTGCTAGTCAAGAGTTCAAATATCACAGAGAAATATTTAAAATAATACCGTAGAAATGTTCTGACATCAACACAGAAAAACAAATTGTCTAATCTTTCTAATTCCTAGCTGTATCTAAGAGAAAACACAGTTCTAAATAAGTAAGCAGAAACAAAGCACCCTGAACCACTGCTAGGTAGGCACACAAATTTATTAAGCCGAACAGTTCACTCGAAAAAATAACGCTGAATCAAATCACCATGTTTTGTCCACAACTTCATCAGATTACACTAATACATTCAGTTAACTGCTTTTATATACTCATCCAAATTTTAAAAAACAGCCAGTAAAAACAATCATTGTACATAGAAATGCATTGAGTTACTGCCCTCTACTGACAAGGAGGATTATTACACAATGTCATAATTTTGCTGATCTCATTTTTAATACAGCAAGTGAGATCATGTCATTTAAACCAGAATTTACTGGCCTCCAACACCACTTGCCAGTATAATTCCCTGTATTCAACTAAAGTCTCACATACGCCCTGGGGTCCTTTGGCACAACCTCTAATATAAAAACTGAAATTCAGCTTCAGGACAAGTTTTTGTGTGTTTGTACAGAATTTGTTTCATTTTATCTGAATATCATAGGTGTGCTCATAAATTCTCTGCTTAACCTTTCTTTCACTCTTGCCAATGTAAAAGCATTACATTTTTACATAACCCAACATAAATAATCCTTTTGTGTTACAATTACAAAGTTTTAAAGTTAAAATTTTGTTATTTCTGGCAGGTAAAGTAATGGTATCCCCAGTAATCAAATAAGAACAATAATTACAAGCACCACATTTAAATACACCAGCTTTTTTGTTTGTACCTGCTAACCTTGAATTCCCTTTACTACCTCTTTCAAAAATATCCTTCAGGGTGTTCCCTTTCCTATAAACATGTTTATAGGAAAGGGAACACCCTGAAGGATATTTTTGAAAGAGGTAGTAAAGGGAATTCAAGGTTAGCAGGTACAAACAAAAAAGCTGGTGTATTTAAATGTGGTGCTTGTAATTATTGTTCTTATTTGATTACTGGGGATACCATTACTTTACCTGCCAGAAATAACAAAATTTTAACTTTAAAAACTTTTGCGAATTGTAACACAAAAGGGATTATTTATGTTGGGTTATGTAAAAAATGTAATGCTTTTTACATTGGCAAGAGTGAAAGAAAGGTTAAGCAGAGAATTTATGAGCACACCTATGATATTCGTATAAAATGTGAACAAATTCTCTGTACAAACACACAAAAACTTGTCCTGAAGCTGAATTTCAGTTTTTATATTAGAGGTTGTGCCAAAGGACCCCAGGGCGGTATGTGGGAGACTTTGTTGAATACAGGAATTATACTGGCAAGTGGTGTTGGAGGCCAGTAAATTCCTGGTTTAAATGACATGATCTCACTTGCCCTGTATTAAAAATGAGATCAGCAAAATTGTGACATTAATGTGTAATAATCCTCCTTGTCAGTAGAGGGCAGTAACTCAATGCATTTCTATGTACAATGATTGTTTTTACTGGCTGTTTTTTAAAATTTGGATGAGTATATAAAAGCAGTTAACTGAATGTATTAGTGTAATCTGATGAAGTTGTGGACGAAAACGTATGGTGATTTGATTCAGCGTTATTTTTTCGAGTGAACTGTTCGGCTTAATAAATTTGTGTGCCTACCTAGCAGTGGTTCAGGGTGCTTTGTTTCTGCTTACTGGTTTGTTCTGCATCCTCCGTTTTTTGGTTACAGTTCTAAATAACTTACATCTAGAGCAAAGCAGTGCTGGTGATGTTGGATGTTCTCAAGACAAATGTTCTGAGCTCTCTTATTCTCTCTCTTTAAATTGATAACACAGAGCTGCTTCACACGACATCATTCTTCACACTTCTCTGGTGTTTCCAGGCTAAGAGAAACTGCATTTACATTCTTTACACCTGGTCAGAAACCAGACCAATAAAGGGCATTTATACATGCAAATTCTAGCCATTAACTCTGGTCTTAAAAGAATAGGCAGGATGCCTCCCTCTACATATACCGGCTCCATATTTTGACATCAAAGGCAGTCATAAAATGCTTGACTTAGCTTTCTTATAGCAGAGTGCACTCTTGTTACATTTTTGCAGTTCAATATCCAATGCAGTCTTTTCACATTTAAGAGAACAAGCCAGTGGCTTACATTAATATTTACAAATGACAGAATTATCTACAAAATTCTATCTGGCTAGGCTTGCAGCCTTCACCTGTCTTCACAGTACAATAAGATGTCATACATTTTAGAGCTATGTTCTACATATAAAGTTTAATTTCCAAAATTAGTGCAGACCTGCATGTTTATTGCCTTTCACCCACTGAGTACCAGGACAGGCTTTCACTCTCCTAATAGGTTCATAGGTTCATAGGTTCATACTAGGCTATCTGCCCTAGGGCATTTATAAGCCTAGCCAGAATGTGTTTGGCTTTCACCACCCATTTTAAATTTATTTTGCTATGCCCTTTTTCGAGGTTAGTACACTATGCCTCTATCTAACAGTGACACAGAAGTGATACCCGGGGTAAACCTACGATCTCCCATCCACTCATCAAGATTCCTCTTGAAGAGAGTCAATGAGGGACTCTGCCTAACCTGGGCTGGGATTTTATTCCAGAGTGAAGGGAGCCTCTGGGTTATGAATCTGTCCCTCCAGCATGTCCTATTTATTTCAGTGCTGAGGTTCAAGTCTCTCGAGCGCGTAGCTCGATGGGATTTGGATTTTCTGAGGTGCAGCATGGCCATTAATTCCGGGTTGGACATGGCTTTATACGTCAGGCACAGATCTCCTCTGAACAGGCGGTATGCCACTGAGTAGAGCTGGAGTTTCTTTAACCGGGCAGCATATGGCATCTGTTTGAGCCCTTTGATCCTCTTGGTGAGGTACTTTTGGGGTCTTTCCAGTTGCTGCAGGTGTCTGGTAAGGTACATCCCAAAAGGGGCATTGTACTCAATTATGGGCCTGATGAGGGATGAGTAAAGAGGCACGATGACCTCCCCTGATCTAGATGTGAATCCCTTCATGATTAGGTGGGCTATATAAAATGTTTTTCTAACCACTTTGGCCACGTGGTTGTCAAATGAGAGATTGCTATCAACTTGGGTCCCCAGGTCCCTAATTACTTCTTCTGTACTTAATGGATTTCCACCTATGTGGTAATTTGTGGGCACTTTGTTTTTGCCAAAGGGGATGACTATACACTTTTTGGCATTTAGCTTGAGGCCATGGCTCTGGCACCAGTTGTCTGTTTCTAAGAGGCCCTTTTGGAGGATGCTTGTGTCGGCTGGAGAGTCGATTATGGCACCCAGTTTGCAGTCATCTGCGAACTTGGTCAGCCACAGTCCTTCCGTGTTGGCCTGTACCTCCGAGAAATATATACCGAACAAGAGAGGTCCCAGGACTGAGCCTTGTGGGACACCACTTGTAACTGGTGTAATTGTACTCAATTATGGGCCTGATGAGGGATGAGTAAAGAGGCACGATGACCTCCCCTGATCTAGATGTGAATCCCTTCATGATTAGATGGGCTATATAAAATGTTTTTCTAACCACTTTGGCCACGTGGCTGTCAAATGAGAGATTGCTATCAACTTGGGTCCCCAGGTCCCTAATTACTTCTTCTGTACTTAATGGATTTCCACCTATGTGGTAATTTGTGGGCACTTTGTTTTTGCCAAAGGGGATGACTATACACTTTTTGGCATTTAGCTTGAGGCCATGGCTCTGGCACCAGTTGTCTGTTTCTATGAGGCCCTTTTGGAGGATGCTTGTGTCGGCTGGAGAGTCGATTATGGCACCCAGTTTGCAGTCATCTGCGAACTTGGTCAGCCACAGTCCTTCCGTGTTGGCCTGTACCTCCGAGAAATATATACCGAACAAGAGAGGTCCCAGGACTGAGCCTTGTGGGACACCACTTGTAACTGGTTTGGAGTCTGACATGGCTCCAGCAATTCTAACAATGTGGGTTCTGTCCTTGAGCCAGTTTGCAACCCATCTAGTGACATAGGGGTTTATATTTAAGCTGGTGAGCTTATCTATAATGCCCGAGTGGGGTATTGTATCGAAGGCTTTTGCGAGTTCCAGGTAGGCTGTGTGGACCACCTTCCTCTCGTCAATGGCCTTGGTGACTGTTTCAAAGAAATCAACCAGGTTTAAGAGGCAGGATCTGCCCTTAACAAAGCCGAACTGGGTAGGATCCAGTGTTTGTAGGTCCCCAATATCTTTATTTATGAGGTCCATGATGATCCTTTCCATAGCTTTGCAGACCAAGCTAGTCAGGCTTATGGGGCGATAGTTTCCAGGATCCGTTGAGGCACCACCTTTATGGAGAGGGACCACTGTTGCTGTCGCCACTCTTTGGGCACATATCCTGTAGTAAGGCTGAGATTGAACAGTAGAATTAAGTTTGGGTTTAGCTCTTCTTTGAGTTCATGTAGGCGCAGCCGGGGCACCATCTGGTCCCATTGATGCTGTGTTTTTGCTTTGGAGAGGGTGGCTCTTACCTGAGCATCTGAGATGTCAGGGGCAGCACTCTGCTGGGATAGATATTTGCCCTTTTGGTGGGAGAAGTTTGCGCTGAACCTGTCAGCTAGGATGTTGGCAATGTCTGTGGGTTCGGTGTATTTTTGTCATTTTGGACTAATTCTGAGCATATCTGGGAATTACCACCCAGGTTCCTAACATAACTAAAGAAAGCCTTGTGATTATCCTTAGTGTCCTGTACAATTTTTCTCTCGAAGTTGGCCTTAGACAATTTTATGTGTGCCCGTAGTTTTTTGCTAATACTGATCAGTGATGCCTTCCCTTTTTGGGATTTTGCTTTATCATTTAGTAGCTTCCTCCTTCTATTGTATAGTTTGTTTATGGCTGGGGTCCACCAGACAGGACGTCTGCCTTTGGAGGATTGGGTCTTGGTTTCATTTGGGATCGCATGATCCATGCATTCCTGAAGGTGTTCATAGAATGCATTTATAAAGGATTCTGCGGTCTGGGCTGTATTTTCCACAGGCCGGGGCTTTGAAGGATTCCACCTCAGTTTTGAGGAGTGTAAAATTTGCTTTAGAGAAGTTTTTCACTGTGGTTTTCTGGGCAGGGGGTGGGGTCGGGATGTGAATATCCAGTGAGATTAGTTTATGGTCTGATCTTACCAGTGAGGGATACACTTCTGGTCTGGAGCATAGAGTCCCCATGTTGGTGATGATCAGGTCCAGTATGTTTTCCCCTCTTGTGGGAGTGGTAACAAGTTGTTCCATAGCATTTGAGTTTATAAATTCTAGGAACCTTTGGGCTAGGGTGTTGGAGCTAGAGTAATGCTCCCAGTCTATGTTTGGGTAGTTGAAGTCGCCCAATATAATGGTGTTTGGAGAAACCTTCATATTTTCCAGTGTTCTCAGGAAGGCCGAGTGGGGTTCCTGGTTTTGGGAGGGTGGTCTGTAGCAGGCTATAAACTGGAAGGCAGTTTTACCCACTGTTAGTTGCACATGGATAGTCTCTGATGCTTCGTGCTTTGCCACCAACCTGGAGGTGTGGATATCTTTGATGAATATCGATACTCCCCCTCCTTTTGTGGTTCGGTCCAAGTTTTGGGGCCAAAAAGCATGGTATGAGGTATAACCTGGTAGTGCTGGGGTGCTCTCGGGAGCCCTGAACCAGGTTTCTGTTACTGCACAGATATCGATGTTCTCCATGCTAAGGAGAGTTTCGAGTGCATCTTGAGGTTTAGACTTCTGGCGTTGAGTAGCATTACTCTTAGTTTCTTATCCCTTGTGATACCTATGGAGGTGGGTTTGTCTTTTGAGCCTTGCCTAAAAAAGGCACTATGGGGGTAGCAAGAGCCTTTGCCAATATCCGAAAGCCCAGGGGTGACAGGTGCAAGCCGTCCCTAGCGAAGCATCATGGCTTGTCGAGCATATCATCCCAAGCTGACAGGCATTGGATCCCATTTGAATTACACCAGTACTTAAGCCAATTGTTGAAATTGATCATCTTGTCTTCATATTGTGGCATCATTCTTGGTGAGGGTAAGATGCTACTCAAGGTCAGGGTCATACCGTAATAGCCTGTTTTAGGCAGAATTTTCAACAGAGATACATTTATTTGGAGTCAGACTGACTTACAAAGTAGTAATCATTTTGTATTTAATTATTCATTCTCTTACACTCACTTTATGCTATTCAGGATCATTACGGGTACAGGCAGATTTCCTAACAAGCTATGGGCGTAAGCCATTAAAGCAGTTTATATTTATAGATTCATGGATATTCCAAGACCAATGAATCTTGTGACCATTCATGCCTTGCCAGTATCCTCCCTCATGCAGTACCTCCTTTCTCCAGGAGAAGCATACCACTAAAAACCCAGAGTAAATCTGTGGGTACCTATTTGGTCCTTAATTCATTTTTAAAGTAAGATAGTGTACCTCATTGCTTAACATTTAGAAGTTTATTCCAAAGTACAGGAGGTGCTGCCTTATAAACATACCTCTCCACTGTGCTGCTTTTATCTGTTTTTTTTAAACAAGAAACATCTTTATGGAATTATAACTTATGACACAGGCAATCATACATGTACATAAATTAAAACAAACCATACTGACATATTTTCAGTTGTAAACATTATACACCACATATAATCTCTATACAGTCAATGTCATCTGACCATTACATAGCTCATCCAATTCCTGCCCTCCCTTAAACTTCATTCCTCCTGCAAAACATTGTTCTGCATGTATTATTCTCACAATTCCTATTGCTCTACATATCCTGTGCCTACCCTTTTCAAAAGATGCCACTCCCAGTTCTTTTACCTCTGTTACTACATTCACTACTTCTAGCACGGTTGGTTTACACTTTCATTTTCATTTTCTAGTAACTGCTTTTTTGGCAGCCACCAGAATTAAACTCAGCAAGGCCTTATTATGTCCAGGCAATTCTGATTCTGTATAAGAGCGCAAAAAGTTTTTCCTTAGGTACATCAATTTGCATAAATTTGCTAATCCAGTATTTCTGGCAGAGTACTCTGTAGGGAATTTTTAAATTCTTCCAACTCATTACACTCCTAAAAATATGTTCCCAATTATCTCTTTCTTCCCCATCACACCTTCAACATTTGTAATCTACCTGAGAAAAAATTCTTTGGTGTTTGCTTGGGGTAAAAAAATACCCCATACAAATACTTCCAAGGAAAAATCCTAAATCTTCGAGACTTTGTTGTATATTTGGGAGCCATACATATATCCTCCCATTGTTTCTTTGGGAATTGCTTATCCAGCCTCTCTTTCCAAGCCTTTCTAATCTCTTCTGATTGATTCCTATAGCTACCATGCAATATTTTATATACCCTGCTAATTATCCCTTTTTTTAACAGCACCTATTGTTCTGCATTCTACTAAAAACTCTACTAGTACTGGTCTTTCACTTAGAATCCCTCTATTCCTTTCTCTTTGCCTGTACTTTAATATCAATCCTTGACAAGGAAGGCAATCTCCAAATTGCAGTCCAAATATAGTCTTCGCCTCTTCCCATTCTGTTACCTTTCCCTCTCTAATTATTTGCTTCAAATACCTTGGTTCCTTTGCCAGTGTTCTCACATAAATTCCATCCCCCTCTTGCCTATTTTCTGTACCTCTAATTGCAGTCACCCCTGTCAGCAGAATCTCCTTTCTCCATCCCTCTGTTGGCTTGGTTCTTAAAATACTTTATGCTACTTTATGAATATAATATTCTGTACGGTTAGTACTATTCTCATGAAAGAGTGCTGTTTTTATCTGTTGGTAAAGATGTATGTCCCTAGTTCCAATATTGGTGGAGATGTTAGACATGCAGATAAAGAGGAGGTCCAGGACAATTGGGTCTCTAAAGGTGCAGTAAGCAAGATAGATCCCCCTCAAAAGTCTGTAAGACAATGGATAAAGAGAGACAGTTTCCATTCTCTCTTGGTAACTCAGGACTTTAGGCCTGTGATTTTATTGGTTAGGAACCTTTGGGTTCTTCCCAGTTGTTCAATATATTTAGTGAGATACATACCAAAGGGGGGTGTTGTACTTGATAACTGGCCTGATCAATGCTAACTATAAGTGAGTGATTACCTCTTAAAATCAAGCTGATATTCTCTTGGCAATTAGATGGGCTAAAGAAAAGGATTTCCTGACACTTGTTGTCACATGATAGTCAAAAGACAGGGAACTGTCATCCTAAGTTTCTAGGTCCCTGATAAAATTGTTATTTTATAATGGTGTGTTGGCTATACAATGTGATGAAGGAAGGAGCAGTTGTCTATCAAAAGTGACACTACACATTTTAGCATTTGATTTGAGCTCATTTTTAGTCCACCAATGGTTTACTAGAGAGAGTTCATTCAGGAGAGTTTGGGTGACATTGGGTGACTTATCAACACCCTCCAGTTTGCAGTCATCTGCAAACTTTGCTAAGCCAGAGTTCTTGGCTCCCCACTTGGAGATCTGAGAAGTAAATACTAAAAAAGAGAGGTCCCAGCACTGTGTCCTAAAGGACACCACTGGTCAATTTCACACTTACTGATGAGGTATCTGTAACTCTGCCTGTGTGTGCTCTGTCTTTCAGCGAGTTTGCTATTCATCTTACCACATATGGGTTGACTTTTAAAGTAATTAGATTTTGCATGATGTCAGTATGGGGAATGGTGTTGGAGACCTTTGCCAGGTCAAGATATACCACTTGCACTGCATGGCCACCATCTGTAGCCTCTGTAGCTGTTTTGAAGAAGTTTACCAGGTTAACTCAACAGGACTCACCATTCACAAAGCCAGACTGTTGGGGGTCAAGTCTAACAAAAGTCTTACTATCACAGTTCATGAGGTCAGTTATAATATACCTTATGGTTTTACAGATTAGGGTTGTACGGCTACCCAAATCAGTTGTAAAGCTACCTTATGCAGGGGCTTCAAAAGTACAGTCATCAGGGACAAAGCCAGTAGCTAAACAAGTTAAACAGCACAAAGAGTGTCTGCAATGGCATGGATAATACTGTTATGCAACCCAGTATATGATATGATATGTACTAGTAAATAAATATCCAATCAAAGGATTGTTGTATACCAGAAATCTGACAAAATCAAGCATATTGCATGCTTTTTTTGCTTATCCAAGTGCTATAATTTTATAAAATGTTTTATGGAGAGTAATAATAAGCCATGTGATGTACTTAAATGGGGCAATCCCTGGCAGTACTGAATATTCTGACTCTGGCATTTGGTGAAATGAAACTCTTAGAAAAGGATTTCATGGGCCTCCTTCTGTCCACTGTCCCCCAGTGTGTCCCGGCCCTACTTTCCTCCCATCCTGGCCTTGCCGCACCATTTAGAGTACGTTTTTCCTGTTTTCTTATTTGTTGTACACCTTATTTTTTTCCTGCATTGTTTCAGTATATCCTAATTGTCCATGATACACCATAATAAATGAAAAGGAAATAATCAAATTAAGCCAGAAGTCTCACCACCACCCCACACCAAGGCCATTCGGTTCTAGTTGCTATGAGATACATTTTAAAGTTTTTTGTTTTCAAGTCTTTTGAGACAATGATGTCCTGAACAAAACTCATGGCTAAAGAGAGGAATTCATAATTTACTCCTCATTTTCTTGCTGTATCCTTTCCCTGTTCCCTAAATGGTTACAACTGCAGTGCAATAACTGTGGAGGAAATAAGAGAATTAAGCTGATCGTCACAAGGCTGTTTGGGCTTCTGAAGCCGTTGGATTCTAGATGCTGTGAGGTGTACATTTATTAGAGATTTTTTCCCCAAGCCTTTTGTGGCAATTATGTCTCGGATGCAAATCATGACTGACTAAATAAATTCAGTCTTATTTGTCTTTCAAGGGAAGAAATAAGCTTTGCCAAGGTTTAATGATCAAAACTGACAAAAGAGTAGTTCCCAATAAAATGAGATAAATGCTTGCAAAACTACATGAGTCACATCTTAGAATACTTTCTATCTCTCTGTCAAAAGAAAAAAAAGATAGTCACCTTCTATGTATCCATCTGAGATTACACTGAGATGAAAGTGAACAAATAAATGGCCTCAGTCATATATTTCAAGTTGCTGCTGTCACACATCTACCAGTTTACCTCTTCATCCCAGCCCTTATGAGACAGCTACTATCTGTGTATCCATCTGACAACCAAAATGTAATAACATATTTTAACTTGTTGATCAAAGATGTATATTTACAATATGCCAATTTATCCCTACCTCCTAAAGTTAGTCACCTGTATATACTTCTGATATGTGATTGTGAGAAAAGAGAAAAAAAGTAATCGGTCATGTATTCCAGCTGATGCGCCTAGACAGTACACTGCCCCTACACAAGCTGTAGTGAGGTTGTATGCATATCTGTGAGATATGATTGTGTGAAAAGTTAAAGAAATAATGTCTATCCTGCCATAGACCCACAACAGTCACAGTGACCCTCTGTGTATACCTCTGAGGTTTAAGTGTGAGGAAAATTGGAGAAATATACTTTCCCCAATCCCAAACAAGTTACAGTCACCTTCTGTGTTTACCTTTGAGGTTTTATTCTGAGGAGCATTTAAATAATAATCTCACTGTTCCCAGCCCCCACCACCCACAAACACAAGCTATAGCAACCTTCTATGCACACCTATGAACAAGGCCAGTTGTAGGACAAGCGAATCCAGTTCAGACATTTTTCAATAAACCTGTGTCAAACTCCACTTAAACAACCTGAGTTATGGACTCTGCCAGGATCTAGGTGTTCTGTGATGCATTTTATGTCTTATTTTGGAAAATAATGACTTGTAGTGTATGGATCACTGCAATCATGCCCTGGATTTGGGGAATATCATGCTTGTTAAGCACCATTCTAACACTGGAAAGGTTTTTAACAAGATTTTATTAAGTACCTCTTACTATTGTTAAGCTCTAGTCACACAATAGTGCAAGGGTGTCCAACAAGTCGCCCTAGAGCCACAATCTGGCCACCAAAGCATTTTATCTGGCCCTTGGTATGTCCTACAGCAAACTGTTATGAATGGACAGATACATATTGGACATAGTAATGTGGCTCCCCACACCTTGCCAAATATAGTAAGTGACCCCTGAACTGTATATTAAGTGATCCATGAGCCAAAAGGTTAAGACACCCCTGTACTGGAGCATTAAGAGCAATCAGTGGTCATCACAAAAGAGCAGTGAGAAACTGTTAACACTTCATTTAGACTTTTTTTCTAAAGCCTGGCTGAGTGTTTAATGAAGGAAATGTTCAACAGCTTCTCATCACTCTTTTGTGGTGGTTGCTCTCTGTGTGGCAACAGCAATTACGTTACAGAAATACTGCACTTTTTTCTCTAAGTTTTGAATATACAGTATGGCTACTGAATCACATATGATGCAGATGCAACTTTAGCTTAATTTGTACATTTCTATGAAACTTCTATGCAGTCATTCCAAATGTAACTCATATTTACACTGTATGCATCTTGCGTCATGGATATGCTTCTGTTATGTTAGCAGACAGCTGAAAAACTGCACTTTTAGACCATTTAGGGCTCCTTTTGCCTTCCGCACCACAGCCTTCAGCACGTTCTAGCACCCCTGGACAGTGCCTTGCCTCAAATGGAAATTATTTTGGAAACAATCTCTCTTAACATAAACTGATCAGTATATGAGCAATGTATAAAAACATATTTATTTACTTATTTTACAGTCTGGAACAGGCTTGGATTTTTTTCAGGAATTCTTAATATCTAATGAGCAAGTCCATCAGACTCCAATAGTGCCACAGTTTGCTGCCTCAATAGCAATGATATCCTGCTCTATGGTGTTGCTTGTAGTACTGCATTAAATAATATTCACCATAGTGACAAACAGATCTTGATGGCTAATGCCTTACCATCATAATCTGACTTATACCTGGTAGTTCTGTTCAAAACCAGGTTTGCTGAATATTGACATTCACACAGTTGCATCATGGCCACATTTCATTCACAAAAACTCAGGTGCACACACACGCATGCACACACACACACACACACACACACACACACACACACACACACACACACACACACACACACACAGTAAAAAAACGCTGTTTGGGTTATTCTCAATGTACATTAACAAATTTTTCCTCTCACAGATATACATACACACACACACACACACACACACACACACACACACACACACACACACACACACACACACACTCTCTCTTATGCATCTTATAATGATATTGCATCTCTCTGTTAAAGTGCTCCTTCCAAGACACAAATTTGACCTCTTCCTCAGCAGAACCTTTAATAAATCCTCTCACAGATATGTATACACACACACACACACACACACACACACACGCGCACACACACACACACACACACACACACACACACACACACACACACACACACACACACACACACACACACACACATATGCATCTTACAATGATATTGCATCTCTCTGTTAAAGTGCTCCCTCCAAGACAAAAATTTGACCTCTTCCTCAGCAGAACCTTTAATAAATCCTATGAAAACACAACGAACAAGGTTCATTTTGTGAGAACTATCCTCTTCCTGTCACTTTACTCCCCCACAGCTATCATGCAATAGCTTTAACACATAACACATTTCAAACAGAAAACATCAGAACTGGAATTAAAAAGAGATATATTAGCAAACCAGAAATTATTAAGCTGTGGAACAAACTGCCTGACTGACAATTTGAAAAAAAAAACATATAATATTAGTTTCACACACAAAAAAAATAAATTCACATTCTTTGAAGGCCTTAACTGTGTACAGTATTCGTGAGTCTGCGAATACCACATTCTCTCCATGTTTCACATTTGCTTCATTGCCTCTGTCTACCTAATGACTATAGTTCTCATTAAAACTTACTAGTAGCAGCAAATGTTACCTGCTTTGTTGTAAAACACTTTAAATCTTCTCATATGAACATTTTTTTACTTAATACAATGTCAATGAAATGAATCATGCGGGGTGCATTCTTTTATACTGTATGTTTGCAAAAAAGAAAAAAAAAATCAGTTAAAATACTTCATTGTTCTAATCTGGGATACAAATGGGCCATTCAGAAATCTTAACTTGAGCTGACCAAGGAAAGGGAGAGGCTAGTACACTAAATGAGTTTTGTTATTCAGTACTCATGGTCTATGTCTATTACCACACAAATGGCACGAACCATGGAGTGAACAGACAGAAGACAACTCTTTAAACTTTGGGGGAAAAAAAGATGCACAATTCTAATATTTATCTATTATGTATCTATAGTATCAGTAACCAAGGAATCCTATTTGAGGTTTGACAAAACTTTTACAGGAGAATTATTAGGAAATCCATTCCAAATAAATTGTATAAAACTCAAACTGTAATATTGCATGCAGACAGATGTTAAAACTATGGTGTGCATTTCAAGCACACATGAAAATATCTACTTTCTCAGCAATGTAGAAACATTTAGTTACACAATTTAACCAGAAGCTAGTGAAGGACAATTGGAACTCCATTGAAATCAGAATATAGTTTGCCAATTAGCACAAAGGATTAAGGCAGCGTGCTGTTATTGAGATACTTCCTGTGGTATAGGGGATTCACTCACCCTTTACATAGCTACTGCCTGACCTTGAGCAAGTCACTGAATCAGATCCTGATTTGGGGCAATTGGGAAATTAAGCTAGGCTCCTTAATTGCCTCTTGGACTGCATGCCTAATAACTACCTATGAGACATCTGTGGTAATCTGTGGTAATCTAACATACTGAGGGTGCATGGTCCAGGACCTTCTTTTTTTCTGTGTCTGCTTTTTTCTTTCCTCTTACTAATCTGAGGAGTGACCTTAGATGGTGTTCATAGTGACCGGGGGAAACTGGCCTTGACACTGGGGAAATGTGCTAATGTTTTTTTTCAATAAGTGCCATTATGGCATCTTTTACATCCAGCTGAGGTACACCAATTCAGGCAGATGAGACTTAAAGTTAATGTCTCATCCAAAACACAGATTTGCCATATGCAATTTTCTATAACCATATATGTGCAAATGTAAGCTTTCGTATAGAAAATGAAAATTTTACTAAATGGTGTGCAGAAATCTCAGGGCTGTTGTATGTAAATGAAGCAAATGTAGGGGCTACCTATGATTTTTTTTTTAAATTCACGATCATGTGTTTTGCATAAACATGGGATGCTGCCTTGTTCTTGTGATATATACATGTAGATAGGACCATCAAATGGTTTGTAAAGATTATTATATTGTAAATAATCTCAACATTCTTAAATAAACACAGAATTGTGAATATGGGTTTCAGTTATAATGAGAAAAGTTGAAAAAATGTTTATACACATGTGGGTAACTGTGCGGCACTGTGTGCTTATTCCCCTACTTAAATATTAATACTATGAGGTTATAAAACTCTGAAGACAGGAACACTCATTTAGGCAAAACAAGTATGTGTATGTTTAGATATGAATACAGAAATATTTATGATAAGGTATAGTGAAGGAGAACTCATGATGATGACATTTTATATACATATATATATATATATATATATATATATATATATATATATATATATATAGTTATAAATTTGTTCAGTACACTGCATGGATTCATAGTGGTACATAACTGTCCAACTTCTGAAAGCCAAATTACTAGTTTACGAACAGGAATCTGTACTCTTTAATGAAATTTATGAATTATGCCTCCTTCACACTGTGTTTCAATTTTCTGGTCCTGAATTCCACCATAAAACTGCAATTCTTTGACTTCCAGTCAAATACGTTTCTTTGACAATTCAGGTAAGCAATGAGCAGGAATCTAGTTTAAAAAAAAAATACACATAAGAAACACAGCATTCATGCCTTGCACACAGCCCTCAAGCAAAGGATTATTTATCCTTTCAATAAAGGGTGCTTGTTTTCCCCAGCTGAAATTTTAAGTTATGCAAAGTGTAACAGAAATTATATGAGTGGGTGTTTTATATATCAATTCACTGCACATTTATCTAGCTGGATTTTTGCATATTTTATAACAGCTAAAAAGAAAGACATTTTAATGATACTGCCAATAGATAATTATAGTTATGCATTATAGCTGCTTTACTCCTTGTTCTGAGCATGTTTATCAAATCTAAAATCCTCTGTTTTTTATTACTATTTGGCATAAACTGTATTCTTATCACTCCAGAAATATAGTCCAATAACTTGAGTAAAACATCTCTAAGAAAAATGTATAAAACATACTGATAATTATATAAATATTCTTAACACAAATGAATTTGGTTTATGTGATTAAAATATATGCAAATTTACAAGAGATTATTTAATCAAGTTCTGCACAGTTCTGTAATGCTTACGTCTAAGCAATTGCATCATGCAGAGAAATAAATCAAAGGTCCCTGAGCAGCTGAAGAGATAACTAAAGCAGAAAGATTGTAGCAAAGCACAGAACCGTGTGCACAAAATCTACAAACATCCTTCTTCTAAGGCATGGTGGAGACATGCAAGTTACAGCTGAAATAAAAAGTGTTCTCCAGCACTCACCATGACTCAGTAAAGCAGAGCAATCCACAAGTATTTCACCAAACAATCAAGCCAAGAAGCCAAACATAACTAGTAAGTGAGCAATGCTATATTAATCTAAATCACCACACTTCTAGAGGAGAGATGCCAGTTATGTACCAGCTACATTTAAATATTTGCATATGGGCGTAACTTGCTAGTGTCATTTTTACAAAACATGTGACTTTCACAGTGTCCTCTTAACAATTTGGAATGTCTGTTATGCTTGTATTGCATACCTGGTGGACAAAAAAGGTGATACCTGATAGCTGATCATTTTAAATCTATTAGCTGTACCTTATGCATGTTATCAAGTCTCTCTGTCTATCATTTTTTCCTTATAATCATTGTATATCTTACTATACATGAAATTACAACTCTGATAGCCACTTCAGTGGCCTAGAGTGATAAAACCCTTATTATGACCCTGGCAACCAGAGTTCGATTAGTAGTTCAAGCAAGTGACAGAGCAGCAGGGAAGAATGGACCATGCCCATCCAGGGAATGGATGGCAATTGAGTTAGTGTCCCTGGTAGAGGTTGAAGATTGGACAGGGAGGATGTGATCAAAGTGGGGATTAGGGTGGAAACTTGGTTGAGCTTGCATGGAGGCAAGACATTACACTCTGCCATTGTACACCTGCCCCCATAACATAACCAGCCAGTGAGAGCAGGGAAATTTTAAAGGAAAAAAAACAACAGATGATAGACAGCCCCACACCCCAAGGATGGCCTTCAGTCCCACTACACTCCCAGTAAATTTACAGATGTAGTAGCACAGGGATGAATTGGAGAGACTGGTAGCTCCCGTGATGGATGTGAAGCATTAGAGCAGTTGTTGGCGTGAAGCAGATGAGCAAAAGCATCCTCTGATAAGTATGACTGGCATGCAGCTCATATCTTGAGTGAGTTTATTTCATATTGAGAGACATACAACATATCTAAGTTACTTGTAAACAGCCATGCAAGTCAAAGTTGCAAGTATATTGTATCAAGAAGTATTACATTTTGGAAAACTCAAATAAAAGTTTTGATTAGAATCTTCACTTGAAACATTTCTGGCAAACATTTCAAACATTTTTAACAAACTTAGCTATATTCTTATTCTCACGTTCAAACAATCACCATTGAAAATAAAATGTAGTCATATTATCAAATCTAAAGTATATCTTCACAAACTTTTGCACTTCAATTCATGTGCTGCTTCTCAGAAAATCTTGCATTTCAGCACTTAAACAGATTTTGGGTATATGCAAAAAATGGTCACACCCAACACAGTATGACCATGTGCTACTTCTGCTGCTACATCACCTATGAAGGTGTGTGTGTGTGTGTGTGTGCATGTATATATATATATATATATATATATATATATATATATGTGTGCACACATACATACAGAGTAGATAAAATATCTCTCTCTCTATAGCAGGAACCCATTTACGTGAAAGTGCACTTAAACAAAAGTGCACTTTCGCAACTACTGGTTCAACAAACCTGTAATATTAAAAAAAAAAAAAAACACTGCAGCACCGCATCATACTACAGAGGGAATAAGGGAATATACATGTTTCCCCACTGTAGTGCTATTTCGGAGTTAGTATATATATATATATATAAAGTAGTGGGGGTGCAGGGTTGCAGTGGGTTTTTTGGGGGGGTTGTAATTTTACTGGCACTTTTGCATAATTGGGGTCATACTTTTTCTTTTCAAAAGGATGAGCTTTCAATAAGAAAAAGTAGACCCATATTTAACAGCCTTCTTAGTGTTTGGTGAGACTGAACCTCACAGCTTTGCTGCTGACCTCATGTTCAAAGCCTTTAAACTCCCAAGTTCAATGAGGTACTGAAGAAAAGTGTCGCCAATCTTAGGCACGATAGCACGAGGGGCAATAATGAAGAGTATTAGACGTTGCCAATGTTTTTTTCCAAAGCATCACAGAACAGAAGTATGACAGCTACTACTGTGGCATTATGACAGGTTCTTGTGATTTCAAAATGGCTGCTAATTGCTCAGATCTATACTCTGTACCCTAAAAAAAGTAATTGTGGGAGAGCTGAGGGGATGGCAGGTGGTCGTCTTTATAAACATTAAGATATAATCTCCATAATTCCACAAACGTAACACAATATGATTAGCTTTTTTTCTCTATGTGTTACAATACCAAAATGTTAACAGCAGCAATGTATACACTCACACCTACCTTTTGTATATCCTATTTAAAATTACAAGTTACTTACTTTGTTAGCAGCAAACATTTCCATGCTATTTGAAAGATGCTCCACACAAAGGCTAGCTTGGCTGATTGATTAATAAGATGATATTATATTCAGTTCATTGCAGTCTTTGGTTATGCAGCCACACTGCAATATTATTCCTGAACAACAGACAACTCTGTGTGTAATCATGTCACTCGCTATTCTGAAACTATACCTAAGTTATGGTCCAGTGTTCTCTGTAACATATACTAACTGAATCATACTAAAAGTATACAGATGATCACAACTAAAGACTTATTTTTGTACCCAAAAACGGTTGTGTACATGCATATGTGTGCAGGAATGTATGATCTGGTGTGATAGGACAGCTGCAGAAACACCTACAATGGATAGCTATGCAGCAGAAGGATGTCATGAGTTGGGTTGTACAATGTTTTTTTTCTGGTGGCGCTCATGTGCCCTCAACTAAGACAACTAGGATGAGTAGGGTAAGAAACTATAAAACTGCAGGAGTGGGTAATGCAGAGAGGATATTAGGTTCTGAAGGAATGTGGGAAAGGGCTAGTACAAGCAGGAGTTATATTCCCTCAGTCTGACGATGACTACCTTGTTGAAGGGTGTGCCTGACAGATATGTTGATACTATTTCACCTTCAGAATGATTTGGAAATTGGTTTGGGGTAAAACTTGGCTTCTGGGAGTACGGTAGTAGATGGTACACAAATGCCAGTCGCACAGCATATGGTAGGGTATAACAGATGTTCAAATCAGAGGCTGATACCTCCAGAAAATGTCACTAATGTCAAACCTTTACGTGCCAAGTTGCCAGCTCTGACGCACAACCTTCAATGAAGGTACGCCCATTCACGCATGTCTCCACACAGAAGATGCTCTAGCTGAGAATCGAACAGGACAACATCTTACTGTGAGGCGACAACGCTACCGCAGCACCACCAGTATACTGCTGACTATAATATATATATATATATATATATATATATATATATATATATATATATATGAACATTTACAGCTGCAAAGAATATGCAAAATAAAAGAAGGAGCAATTTGGTGAGTAGGTGGGATAATGTTTATTGAGTATAACTGGGGTTATACTCCTTGATGGGTGCTGTCATTGACTCCCCAAATGATATTAACATACTGCATGAGGGTCTCACAGCAACAAATGACTGGTTCCAAAGTCGTGGCCTTAAGTTAAATGCAAAAAAAAAAAAATGTATTTTCATATTCGGCAAAAACACAGTCCCTACTGATTACCACATTAATGACAACCCTCCAAGCACACAACCTGTGGTGAGACACCTGGGTACTCAGGCTGAGAACAATCTCACATTTGATCATCATCTAGCGGCAGTGGTCAGAAAAGCCTTTTACATGGTTCATCTCATAAGTAAAAGGGATTGAATCCAGAAAAAAGGAGGTTATTATCTCTCTGTACTCCTTCCTCATTAGGCCTATAATTGAGTATAACGCCCCATTTGGTATGTACCTCTCCCAACACCTGTACCACCTGGAAAGGCCACAGCAATACCTCACAAGGAGAATCCATGGCCTCCAACACCTGTCTTATGTGGACAGGCTTAAATCACCATCACTCTACTCGGTATCATACATATTGCCCAGAGGTGATCTGTGTCTCACCTACAAGGCAATATCAGGTCCTGTCCTACTAGAGATACTCCTTATCCGTAAGTCTAACTCCTCATGCATTACCCACTCAGAAGGCCTAAATCTAATATAAGACATCAACAAAACCTGCTGGATAGACAGGTTTGTCTCTCAGAGGCTGCCCCGTCTCTGGAATAGACTTCCCATACATGTCAAACAGAGTACCTCGCTGACCCTCTTCAAGTGCAACCTTGATGAGTGGATGGGAAAATGCAAATTTGTCTCAGGGGTTCCACCTTTGTCCCTCAATGACAGGGGCGACAGGTGCTGACTGAGGTTTATTTTTTGGGGCTCGGCTTGTAAGGGCCTCAGGATCATTAGCCTAGTAACCTCCTATGATCCTATGGGATCAAATAAACATTGCTCCCAATCATTAGTTGGATATAAAATAATTTTTTGAAAAGTATCAGTTTGGTAGTTAGTTGGATCAATCTGATTATTTGATTCTGTGTGATTTTTACTTAGAGTAAACAACATAGTTGTGATACTTAAAAATGTGATTAGCTTATAAGTATTAAAAATAATTTTCCTTGATGTGAAAGCAGTCCCTAACTGCTCACAGAAATTAATATCATGTTCATTAATTTTAGAGTAATTTAATTTAGATTAAATTAACACTGTTAATTGTCTTGATATAGCGGTGTAAACTCTTAAGAGATTAAGAACATTTCTCAAATCATTTAATGAAATATTTCTGTAGGTGTAAAGGTCAATAACAAGTTTATGTTTGATTAATGGATAACTTGATAAATATAACTTTGAATTATTCAACTTGAAATTAAGGTTTTGAAAATAATTAGTTGAAATAGTGTAAATGATTTTTCAAATTCAACATATCAATTAATTTGTGAAAGGTTATGATTGTATGCTTGGTGTATTTTCAACATTTCATATGACTGATCATGACATCCTCTCACAATGACTTCAGTCCTGTTGTGAGTTGTCATCTATCATCTTTGCTTGGTCATGACATCCTCTCACAATGACTTCAGTCCTGTTGTGAGTTGTCATCTATCATCTTTGCTTGGTCATGACATCCTCTCACAATGACTTCAGTCCTGTTGTGAGTTGTCATCTATCATCTTTGCTTGGTCATGACATCCTCTCACAATGACTTCAGTCCTGTTGTGAGTTTTCATCTATCATCTTTGCTTGGTCATGACATCCTCTCACAATGACTTCAGTCCTGTTGTGAGTTGTCATCTATCATCTTTGCTTGGTCATGACATCCTCTCACAATGACTTCAGTCCTGTTGTGAGTTGTCATCTATCATCTTTGCTTGGTCATGACATCCTCTCACAATGACTTCAGTCCTGTTGTGAGTTGTCATCTATCATCTTTGCTTGGTCATGACATCCTCTCACAATGACTTCAGTCCTGTTGTGCGTTGTCATCTATCATCTTTGCTTGGTCATGACATCCTCTCACAATGACTTCAGTCCTGTTGTGAGTTGTCATCTATCATCTTTGCTTGGTCATGACATCCTCTCACAATGACTTCAGTCCTGTTGTGAGTTGTCATCTATCATCTTTGCTTGGTCATGACATCCTCTCACAATGACTTCAGTCCTGTTGTGAGTTGTCATCTATCATCTTTGCTTGGTCATGACATCCTCTCACAATGACTTCAGTCCTGTTGTGAGTTGTCATCTATCATCTTTGCTTGGTCATGACATCCTCTCACAATGACTTCAGTCCTGTTGTGAGTTGTCATCTATCATCTTTGCTTGGTTTGCCTCCTGTCACTCTGGATGGGTTTAGTGTAGTTTATGAATGAATTCCTCCATCTTAATGTCTAACATGTGGCATTCCACACTGCTTTACTTGATTTCTGCCATCATCAAATGGATGACGTTCAGCCATTTCCAGTTCAGTCTGGTCAAGACTACAGCTATGACCTTTCACACTGCACTACGTCCATCTAAGAGCTCCAAATATTATGCTTGTTATTGTTTTGATGGCAACTGCTTGAGGCTTATAACTAAGTTGAGTTATCCTGGTGACATGCTTGCTAGCTTACTAACATTATGGACCCAGGTTCATGTATGGTTAAATATTCTTGTTATCACTTGAGTAATACACCCTAAAAAAAGTATCTTCTTTCAACACATGACTTTAAAACAACTGTGAATCCTATAGCCTTGTATTGGCGTGACTAATGATGTGCACTTTGTCTAGTCCCACCTGACTAAAAATATTTTGATTATAGATGGTGCACAGTTCTGGAACAGTGTTATTACCACATTGTACCTGTACAATAGGGTCTGTAGATCTCATCTGAGGGTCTCATCATGATATACGCTGCCCTATATCGTCTGGGTTCCTGTTATCAGCAGGATGTATTAGTGCTCTTCCAACCTGTTCAGACCCTCTGTTTGGCTTCATTAGAGTACCTGGTAGATCACAGGATGAGGTTGTAGTCTTCTGAGCACAGATAATTTCATTCTCTACCCTGCAGTTGTAGAACTAACTACCACCGCAGCTCTCTGGAGGTAACTTAAACAAATGTATATAGGCTTCCCTGGCAGTATTCCCATTTTGTTATGTCCCTTTTAATTGTTCATTATCACTTTAGTTTGTTTGCCCATTTTTGGATTTATATCTTAATGACTGTCTTTATTTCATAAGATGCCTAGTGGGTGGGTTCTTCAATAAATGATTGACTGGCTGAAGGAAATAAAGCCAGCTATAAAAGAAAACAAAAATCCAAAAAAAGAAAAAGATGTCTAATTCAACCAGAAAGGGAGATAAACTGTTTTAGGTATCCCAGAAAGGAAAAGAGAACAAAATGAAGGTGGGCTACCAGCCACAACTCTGAGCTGAGATACCAGGCTTCTAAGCTTCCAAAAAAACATACATTGTCTGTTTTATTGCTTGCCACCTGCTTTTATACTGTATTTACTTACTGTGTACTAAACTACACTGTTATACTCCAATTGTCTGCTACACTGTGCCTGTAAAATCAAATTTTATTGCTGTTTTCCCTGTTTAGCAAGCTTTTTTTGTTGTTTCCACTGTTTGTTAACTATTTACTTTTATTTTTTCACTGTTTTAAAACTATCTGTTTTGCCTGCTCTGGTTTTCCCACCAAGCAGTACTTAATTAACTGACACGTTAACTGTTTAAATCATTCTTTAGATCCTTCTGGCTGAGTTTCTGCTGTTTTAGACGTTTTTTTTTTTTTTCTTTCAGTGTCTCACTGCTATTTTTCTGCTATGTTAAACATTCTCTACTGTTTCCCACCGAAAGTAGGGTAACTAGTAGCTGTAGCATAGTCCACATCCAGGCCTGCTGCTTCTGGAACTGTTTGTCGTAGTTTGTTTGTTGTGAACACATTTTCCAGGCCATCTTGGATTGACAGGGGCCTATCTGCACTTTTGTGAGAGTTAGAAAATTGTGTTGATTGGGACCTGACTAATAAAGGTTGGCTGGACTAAGGCTTGGAATAAGCATCCTCACTGGTCCTTTTGAATTTTGTTAGAGTGTTATTCAAGTTTTAGCTTCTGGTATTTAGACCCTGCATCTGAGCAGGTTTCTGCTTGTTTGCCGATCATGCAGCACTGAGCACTGCCACTCAATTATGCCACAACAAAATTTCCCTTAAAACAAAGGCAGAAATATCTATTCACACAGCTCCTCCATAATCATTTCTGATAATCCACCCCTAGTGACAACAGTCTTCAACCTAGGATTATGGACAGTTGGATGACCCTGATTTATCCTGCCAACCTTGTTGACTTGGGTCTCTTGAGGTAGTGTAGCAACTGACTCATGTACACAGACAAACCTCTACTAGTAACCCAATCTAGTACAGAGTGCAAGAGATGTATTTACACTACGAATATAGAATCTATGCTCTCTCTCACTCAAAACTGTAACACGGAGAAGGTTGTCAACTCACCCACTACTATATATTCACACAGTATCACTACTAATACACATACCACTACTCAAACACACAGTACACATCAAACACGTAAAGCCACATATGCGGAGGTTCTCTGAAAAAACTTAGTGGAACATCAAAGACCTCCAAAATACAAGTCTGCTACAGCTAACACAGTCTCCACAGAACTCATGACACATACTAACACCAGTGTCTCACCTACCAACCCCATAAGGTGTAACACTCAAACAATGTATTCTTGTCATTGGAAACTCAATAGTGAGGCACACAGCTGTCCCACTCACCAGGTTGGACAAGGAGAAATTTATGGTCTGCCGTCTGTCTGGTGCCAGGATTCACCAAATCACACGTGCACTCAAGTTTCTCAGCAACAAGTACCGTTGTGACTGTCATAGTTTATGTTGGTGTGAATGACTTGAGATGTACCTCATTGGACTATATGAAGAGAGACATGGTCAAGCTCTCTGAGTATGTGTCCCAGGCAGGTACGTCTCTAGCCTTCAGCAGCATACTACCCTCACCTAGAATGATGCCACAGTATAAACAAAAAATGATTGATTTCAATAATTGGCTTAGATTTCGGTGTCATTCCAAGGGGATCCTGTTCCTGTCTGCTTGGGAAGCCATGGTTTAAAAACCTTGCTGCTTTGCCAGAGATGGTTTTCACCTGGCTCTCCTAGGCCTTCAGCTGGTAAAGGCTCTTGCCTCCCCCATAGTGCTTTTTTAGGAACAGTCTCAAAAACAACATTACTGACATGAAATTAACCAATCAGAATAAAATAAGGGATATGCTGCAAAAAACTAGGAGCTTAAACGAAACACTGCACTTGCTGGAAGCACTTCTATCACTAGAAGATTTAGATGTCTGTGCAGTCACAGAAACCTGGTTTAAGGCCTCAGAGAGTACCCCAGCCCTGCAAGGCTACAATGCCTTCTACACCTTTAGACCACAAAATGAACATGTGAAAACCAAAGGAGGCAGTGTTTCAATCTATATTAGAGATAAATTCACCTCTCGCCTATTTAGACTGGACAACTCCATGGAGTTACTCCAGGTTACGGTGGGTAAGACCCCCATTCAAGTCCTAGCCAGTTATAGATCCCCCACCATTTGTCATGACACCCATGAAGCCTACCTAACCAAACTGAAGACAATCCAAAATTTGTCGAACACAGTGGTTATGGGGGATTTCAATGATCCCACCATCAACTGGGAAATTTACTCTAGCCCAAACACGCTAGCAGAAACATTCCTTGACTTTGTGAATTCAAATGCCCTGGAGCAAATTGTCCATACCCTGACAGGAGGAAAAAACATTCTAGATCTAGTCCTCACCATCATGTCAAACAGGTGCAGTGCTGCAACTGTTGAACCTTCAGTTAAAACTGACCACAAATCAGTCACCTTCGAACTGACACTAACACCAGAACTTACAAAGGGAGAAATCAGACTAAAAACGTCACCAAGGCAAACTATACCCTACTAGGTGAAGGTATAAATGCATTCCAAGCTCCATCCCAAGCTGAAAGTGGTACCAACGCCAAAGCTTACACTAATGGCCTGTATAATCACTTGCATAAGTGTATAAACTCAGCTGTACCAAATAGAATCAAAGCCAGAGCCTCAAGTAAAATCAAGCTGCCATGGTGGACTTCCAGCATCAACAAACTCTACAATAAATGCAAAAAGCTGCTGTACAAGAAAAGAAAGACAAGGACCCAACAATGGAAAAGCACCCTCCTCAGTCTTAACAGGCAAATAAGACAACTTTTCAAATCCTTCAAGAGCTCCTTTGAGAGAAACCTAGCAAGTATCGTCAAGGATAACCATAAGGCCTTTTACAGCTACATATGTAACTTAAAGGGTAGGACCCAAGCATGTGCAGAACTAGTGGCCAACAGTATCACACACACTGACCCCACAGAGATAGTGAACCTGCTAGCAGATAGGTTTGGCAAAAATTTCACTCTATTATCCCCTCCTAACTTACAACAAACCATCCCCAAAACTCCCTCCCACCTTACATATCTGAAGAACAGGTCTCAAAGCCCTGTAGAAAGCAAAGAACACAGCTTCTATGGGACCAGATGACATTCCCAGGGTGTCTTCTAAACAGGCTTAGACATGAACTGGCATCACCACTGGTACCCTTTTCCATCATAGCCTAACTACAGACTTTGTTCCTGGGGAATTGAGAACAGTTACAATTATTCCCCTCCCCATAGGTGGCCTAGCAACAGACCAGGGGAATTACAGACCCATAAGCCTGATCAGCCTCATCTGTATGCCCATGAAACGTATTATTATGGACCTCATAAATAAAGGCATAGGTGATCTCCATACCCTGGAACCTACCCAATTCGGCTTTTTGAAGAGCAGATCCTGCCTGTTAAATCTGGTGGATTTCTTTGAAAGTGTGACCAGGGCCATTGATGAGGGCAAATCTGTGCAGACAGCATACCTCAACCTGGTAAAGGCTTTCAGCACAATCCCACATTCAGGCATTACTGATAAACTTAGCAAACTGAATGTAAACCCCTTTGTTGAAAGATGGGTTGCCAGCTGGCTCATAAACCAGACCCACACTATCAAAGTGGGTGACTCCACATCTACCAGCAGACTTGTTACCAGTGGGGTGTCACAGGGTTCAGTGCTGGGTCCCCTACTGTTTGGTATGTACTTCTCAGAAGTTCAAGTCAAAACTAAGGGGTTGTGGCTATCTAAGTTTGCAGATGACTGCAAACTAGGTACAATCACTGAATCCCCATACAATGTCAGTATACTCCAGGTGGGCCTCACACAGACCAACAACTGGTGTATTAGTCATGGTCTCAAACTGAATGCAAAGAAATGTATCATCATTCCCTTCGGCACAAACAATGTCCCTTCACACTATCAAATAAACAACAATACCCCAAGTACCCATGAAGTGGTAAGGGACCTGGGATCACAGGTTGACCGTGACCTTAACTTTGACCACCACGTGTCTACCATTGTAAGGAAAGTTTTCCACATGGCTCACTTGATTAATAAAGGCATTGCTTTGAGAGAAAAAGAAGTTATAACCCCTATACTCAGCACTTATCTGGCCCATAATTGAGTATAATGCCCCAGTCGGTATGTACAGTACTAAGCACCAGCAGCAAATACAGAGACCTCAGTGGTTTCTAACAAAGAAGATCACGGGTTTCCAGTATGTGCCTTACACAGGCTAACTAAAGTCCTTGTCACTATACCCTGTACTGTATAGACTTCTTAGCAGAGACTTATGCCTGGCCTACAGAGCAACCCAAGACCCAAACCTAATGAACTTACTACATATATACATAAATCAAAGGATCTAGGTCTACCCATTCCAAGGACTTAAATATGATCTGTGACTTAAATAACACATGCTGGAGGGACAGATTGATCTCCCAGCGACTGCCACGTCTTTGGAACAGGTTATCAATGCATGTAAAACAGAGCACCTATATAGCACTGTTCAAGACTGGAAGTGTGGATGGGGCACTGTAAATTCTTACTGGGGATAGTGCCCACAACCCTCCTTGACATGGGTAGTCATCACTAAATGCAAATGTGGGTATTGACTAGTACATCTATGGTATTACATTGGGTTGAAGCAGCTAGGCTTAAAATGACTTCCAGGTTGATAGCCTAGTAATCTCCTATGATTACTAGGTTCCAGTAAAGGTTTAAATGGAATGAAAGTGCTTAACTACTGTATTTTAATAAAATCAATTTGGATATTTACTCATCTCCAGCCTTTTGCACAAGCACTACAGGACTACAGGAGTTTGTTTGGGTAATCTGCTATGATCCTATGATCCTATAGTGAAGATGGATGGAAATTGGTGGAAAAGGTTAAACAAAGTATGACAAAATTAATACTTTCACCATATCTGAAGTACATTTTTAAGTTGAACAAAAACACAGCTTAAACATTTCTTAACATCTTCAGATTTGAGGAATCACTACACCAAAAATGCACTTTCACAAACCAAGTACAAAAGTTATCCAGCTACAGCCAGAAAAGGAGCTAAATTGCAGGCCTTTGTTCAGTGTTTAAATTTTGTAGTTCAGGAGGAACTGAAAATCCCTTCCCCCTACACTACTGCAGAGGTGTTAAAACTGTCATTGCACAGAGAGACCCTTGCACAATCAATTCCTCTTGGACTACAAAAACCCTGAACAAAGGCCTGCAGTTTAGTTACTTTTCTGGCTGTAGCTGGATAACTTCTAAGTATAGTGTAAAACCAAGGTCTGAGCCAAACATAAATGAGGGTGATTAGAGACAGAATAGAAGCAATCCTTTCATAGAAAGTCAAGAAAATAACAACTACCCTCCCAAATCAAATTATATGTCAATGGTATGAGAATTCAAAGTTACTTCTTTATGTCTGGCATGAGTCATAGAAAGTATTATGGGAAAGAGAAAGAGCTGAGGGAGTATAAGATCACATTGATACATCAAATCCCATTGGTAGCCATGTTGTGGAAAACAGGCTAAAATTAGAAATAAAACACTTGAGTGATTTTGAGGTGTTAAAATGGGTCAGGAAACAAAGATAGAGTGAAAAAACATTTTTTTTTGTTCTAGGGTGGAGTTTTCCTTTAAGTGGAATTCCACGATTGTCAAAAAGTTAACAAAGTGTGAACTCGGGGATATTGTGTTAACATTTGAATTGAAAATGCTAATAAACAACAAAACTGTCAATATTTATTTTAATAGTAAAAAGACTAAACCTTCAGTATCTAGCAGAGAGAAGCTGAGATGTGAAGGTTGTTTATATAGAAATATCAGGCATCCAAAGTTAATTTTAAAAAATGAAAGTTGGGTTTGTGATTGACAGAATGAAATGAATGGAGTCCAAGAGTTTCTTTGTATAACTGATTTTTTTTAGTAAGTAAACATGAAGGATTGGTTTGCATATGTCATGGCAGTAGAGGGTAAACAGTTAAAAACTTCATTGTTTTGCTTTGATACTGGGGGAATGGGCACGCTCAGTTTCTTTCTAATACTTGGATCTGTCAGTTGGGTGTGATCTGAGATAGTTTTAAGTTTTCAGGCTGGAACCAGGTTTGTATTTCCTTTCAAACTGTAATTGATGCTTCAAGCTTTGCTGCCTGCTTAGGCTACGGATAACTCATTCAGCTGTGTAGCTGTGTTAATTTCACAGTCAATATTAAAGTTTTTTTATTGTCTTGTTTTTGTTTATGTGTGTGTGCGTGTTTGTAGGGTTGCCACCTTTCGTAGTGGCTAAACCCGGAGTAAAGCCACACCCCTTGCAACACCAGTAACCCCCACCCCCTCTCCTGCCTACATCCCACCCATTGTGTGACATCACGATGACATAACCCAGCAGGGAACACCCTCTTTTTCCGTTCCTGCTTCCTGCTTTCGGCTGATTTTCTATGCTTTTCTGTAAAAAAAAATAGTAAATCAGCCAATTTACAAACTACGATAGTTTGTTTCCTTTTTAAAACAGAATACCGGAGTTTGTACAGTGTTTTCCGGACTACTGGAGAATCAGTTTGATTTCTGGATAGTCCGGAAAAAAAACAAAGGGGTGGCTGTTTGTATGTATTTAGGTATATCCTTTAAGCAAGCAATGGGCATTACTAGGAAATAACAGACTGCCTTAGGGTATTATAAGACCCAATGGTGCAGGAAGAGGGCCTGTCCACCACTGGAAGGTCAGTTATTTGCCCTGTAACATCCACCCTGGGGGGCATTGTTAAGCTTATAGAATGGGCTGTCTGTTAAAAAGTTTTGTGTTTTTATTACAATATACTTCTTTTGTATTTTAGATGTAAATTACCCCTAATGTTTCAAACTTGCTGTAAATTGTTTTTGGATTCATAGAGTAGCACACACAAACAGACTCAGACACATATACACAGAAACATGCACAAAAACACACCAAACAGTTACGGCTACTTTGTTGAATGGATACACCTCTGATGTCAAATTGTTTTCAAATGAATGAACAAATAAATCACAGAATGCAAGGCATTACAACTCCCCATGCCTCTTTACATTCACTGATTTTGTCTTATAGCACTTCAATGTGCTAGGCAGTGCCATTATTTTTCTGATAAATCACTGAGGATTAAAGTCAGTCAATAATGGCAGTCTTAACAGTTTTGTACTTCTAATTGTTTAACAGGTGGATGCTGATAGACTGCAGGTTGCAGACAGAGTGGTTTCTCTCCCTATATACAATCTTATTCTCAATTTATCACACATACATGCTTTTTCTTACTTTTTTCCTTTTATTTACTGTTTCTTAAATTTTAAAAATGGTGGAAGTTGGTGTTTTTTTATTGTCTGAGCTTCACAGATTCATGGCTCCTTAATATACTACCATGGAGCAGTAGACTTGTTTTTCAGTGAGCATTACACGTACATACACATCTTGCTGGAGAACATTCATTCTCAAATTAGTGTGGTAATGTACATATTTGTGAACTGATGTGCCCAAGCATTTATTTATCTGTGCCTTTTAACATGTTTAAGGATTTCTTTCTCTATGGTGAAATTATCATTTGAGATCTCATTTTAAACTGTGCACTGAAGCTTTACACACTCCTATTACTAAATGATTGCTTGATTTCTGCTGTGTTCCTTTAGACACACACACACACACACACACACACACACACACACACACACACACACACACACACACACACACACACAGTAAATATAGGGCTGTAGTCCCCCTCCCGTCTCTAACATTTGATGAAATTCAGTTAGTCAAGATTGTACATTTTTTCAGTGAAGTGAAACAATGTGAAGTTAGCACTGCTAGGACCTATTACCTTTTCTTCCCAGCCAAAATATGGTGTCATCTATTGGAACTTTCTGGAACTAAGCTGACTATGCACCTGAAAGACAATGTTGTCTGTTATTGCTTTATTAAAATGTCTCTTTACCTGATTATTTCCATTGCATCTACTACCTAATATGAGTTAATTTTATAAGTTACAACTGATCCCTAAATGATTGCTGTCAGTGCAGGCAGTATATGTGGGTTGCCATCTATTCCATGGGCACTTACTAGATCAATGTTCAGGAGGAGGTCCTGCATTTTTCTGTGTAGCTACTCCAAGGCAAGATTGAAGAGTATTGCTGTGTAATATGGCAACATTAGTAAAAAAAATATATAATATCCTCAACACCAATGCTAATTTATTAGAACTTAAGTACTTTTGTCTTTATACAAAATGGACTTAGCTCAATAAAATGCCTTCTGACAAGTCTATTCTGATTAAGGAGTCTGACAAGGGAAGTGGAGTAGTAATAATGAACTCTTTTGATTAAATTTCTGAAATGTTCACATGGTTGAATAACAATTTTTTTTGTGTTTTTGCTTCACCTGATGAAATGAATATTGCATATTGGAACATTCGATTGCTGATATATCGTTTACTTTTCGACAGTGAAAACTCCCATTATACCTTATATTTTTGGTATTCCAAAGATCCATTAAAACAGATGGGACCATCCCTCTTTAAGATCCATTATTTCAGCAGGGTAAAGTAAAATCAAGCCTTTGGCTATTTATGTTGGTCAAAAAACTAAAAAGGATTTTGGATTGATACCCCACCATTTTAAGAAATTATTGGCAATTTTGGATATTTTGGTTATTATTTTATATCTAATTACTGCTGATACACAAGACTTATTTACAGTTATTCCTTGAGGCATTGGTTTGCAATGGCTTAGGGATATTTTACTTAATTCTAATTTTTTTTCAAATAAAGAGATTGATGTGGTACATCATTTTATGGATATCATATTGTCCATTTTTTCACTTTTGGAGAATATTTTAAACAATACTTTGGTATAGGAATGGGTTCAGCAGCACCTATTTGCCAGTTCAGTTTTATGTACATGGTTATAAAAATGTGTTACTAATCCTTTTGCTGAATATTTATATACCTTTATGGTCAGGTTACATTTGTGGCTTATATATTTTTAAATATGCAGAAACCACTACAG
>NC_056751.1:13343418-13355918 GCF_019279795.1 Protopterus annectens
TGTTTTCATCCTGCAACTTGTCAGTGTACAAACTGTCAAGGGAAATAGCAGCACACTGTTTCTGATGGTCTACAACTGTTAATTCTTATTAAACTGGAAATAAATGTTATTTATAGCTTCATGTTCAGCTCATTTGGCAAAAACTAAATACTGACTGAAACTTTCATTTGAAGGGACCACTGAAAGAAACTCTTCAAGCACTGCTTGCCACAGACAAGCTCACTTTATTTTGCATTTCTGATGCTGCATTTCCAGAACTCCAATTGAATCTTATGCCTTTGTGAACAGCTGAGGACTGCAATAACATTTAAACCAGTTTCTACACTGCTGACTAATGATGATTAATACTGTGATGACAGAACAGGAAATTATCATTAAACAAACAGAAGCGTTCGATTGCAGAACATGCTTATATTTCATTTTCAGTCAATAGCAGAAAGGTGTCCCATCATCTCTGAGTAAAACAGCAATGATGAATACTGCACTGAGGATTGATGGATATACTGCTAGCAGCTATTGCTATCTAATATCTCTGCTCTGAGATTCTCTATATTTATTTTTTTTAGCCAAGTATGCAAACTTAATATGGGTCTGTAGTTTTACCTGATCAGGTTAAGCAGTTCACATCCCTAGTCAAACAATACCTGCTCTGTCCATCAAAACAGAAAATGAATAGATATTTCACTACTAAACAAACACATGGATATTTTCTTTTGAAAAATGTCTTTATTTTGAAAAAAATAAATAAATGCAAGTTCAAAATTATACAACTCATCTGAATCAGAATTAGAGAACTCTACCATCAAGTTATTGTTTGCAAACACACATCTGAATATAAGTGAACATCCGTATTACTTAGTATCACTGTCTTTCATTTATGTTCCTGTTACCAGCTTAATCCAGTGAAGGTCACATATCTCTCAACTGCCCAGATTCTTGCAGAATGTCCAGATTTTTGTCTTACATGCTTGGTTTGTTCCTCATAAAATTTGTGGTTTTCTTGCAAATCACTGAACATTGAAGTCAATAAATAATGACATGCATTTGAGTTTCAGATTTCATATCCCTCAAGATAATACATGCTGCACAAATCTTGTTATTCTAGCAACTTTCTTAGTTTATAACAGCAATATTTTGTCCCTATTTGCAGGCATTATTTCAGTTTTTATCCATGTTTCTTGTACCAAGAATTTGAGTGGTATGGTGCAGGATCACGATGGAGCTGACACCTATCCTGGCTTTCCATGGGAACAAGGGATATAGACTCATCCTGGCTGAGGTGCCAACCCTTAACAGGACACATATGCATAATCACTCTCTAGCATGGCATACACAACCGCAGGCAATCTAGGGGCTTGTCAATTCATGTAAGCCACATCTTTATGATGTAGAAGGAAACCAAATTACGAGGCAAAAACCCATACAGACACAGTGAAGATGTCCAGACTCCACACAAAAACTCCACTAATCAATAACCAGACTGAAGGACCAAGCCCTGTGATGCACCAATGCTAGCTGGTATATAGGAGTGCCAGCACTGACGTGTAATGACTTATTCCTGACACATATCATGCAAGGTACATACTACACTTGTCAGATAGCAATGCTCTGAATAAATTTTGCAATATCTGAAAGGCTGCTAGCATCAGCCCTACATGACAGGCAGAAGAAATCAGAGCCACCAATAGCAACAGAACAAGGAATGAAGAAAAAGTGATGAGGTTAAAACTACCAACATAAAAATTTCAACAAAACACAAATTAAAGGTCATGCTGCTAAACTCCAGGAGTCTAAACATGAAACTGCACTCATTGCAAGCATTCTTAACCCTGGAAAATGCTGACATCTGCGCAGTCACAGAAACCTGGTTCAAAGCTGTGGAGAACACCCCAGCCATACCTGGTTACTCATCCTATCATACATTCAGACCCCAAACTGTGGGTAGTAAAGCCAAAGGAGGTGGCGTTTCAATATATATTAAAGACATACACACCTCCAAGTTGGTCAAACAATATAATGCACAAGAGACACCACTGATAAGACTCCTATACAAATCATAGCTAGCTACCAGCCCCCAAATCTGACTCAAGATGCACAATCTGCCTACTTAGTCATCTTCAACTCTATCAAGATTCAACCCTTTACCCTGATCCTGGGTGACATTAGCTACTCAAACATAGACTGGAAGAATTACTCATGCCAGAACAAAAATGCCCAGAGATTCATCAATTTTTTTTCAATGCAAATGCTTTGGAACATCTAGTTGATACCACCACAAGCGGTGATAATATCTTGGACTTGGTATTAACCACCATGAGTAACCACTGCAGCATCCCTATAGTATCATCCTCCCTTGTAAGATCTGACCATAAAGCGGTCACATTCAAAGTCACCATCTCCCCCGAACCCCCACGAGCTAGGGTGAAAAAGAAAACTTCTCTAAAGCTGATTACAGCCTCCTGAAGGATGGTATAAACAGCTTCACAGCCCCCTCTTCCTCTCTAGGAACTGACACCAGTATCCAAAACTATACCAAATTACTATGCAAACATTTATATAGATGCATGGAATCAGGAATACCTGATAGGACTAAATCATCATCCACAAGGAAGAGTACACCTGTCTGGTAGACATCTGCAATAAAGAACCTCTATAACAAAAGAAAAACATTGCTATCCAGGACCAAGAAGGAGCAGGTGCCCAATTGGAAGGAATCTCTCCTTATCCTAAACAAGCAAATAAGAGCAGTAGTTAAATCCTCCAAAGCAAACTTCGAGTCCAAATTGGCCACATCTACTAGAGAGAATCATAAGGCCTTCTTCATATATGTCCGTAAGCTCAAAGGTAGCACCCAGATCTGTTCAGAACTATATCAAATATACATATACAAATGCTGGAGATATAGCAAACTTGCTGGCTGACAGATTCAGTGAAAATTTCGCCGCTTTCTCCTCCCATCAGTAAATCAGGACATTCCCAGTACCTGCCTCCCTTCCCCTTATATATAGGGATCAGGTCATCACTGCTCTCTCAAAGGCAAAAACTACAGCCTCCATGGGACCTGATAACATCCCAGGCTGCATCCTACATGAACTCAGGCAGAAACTTGCAACACCATTAGGCACCCTATTCAACCAAAGCCAAAGTACCGGCTTTATCCCAGCTGAGTGGAGGGCAGCCATTGTTATCCCTTTGCACAAAGTTGGAGTGTCTACCAATCTGGGAAATTATAGACCCATCAGCCTAACTAGCCTGATCTGCAAGGCCATAGAATGGATTATCATGGACCTCATTAACAAGGACATTGGCAACCTCCAAACACTTGATCCCACACAGTTTGGGTTTATCAAGGGGAGGTCATTTCTGTTAAATTTGGTCAACTTTTTTGAGACAGTCACCAAAGCCATGGATGAGGGGAAGACAGTGCACACCACCTACCTTAACCTGGCCAAAGCCTTTGACACTATTCCCTACTCAGGCATAATAGATAAACTCTCTCAGCTAGGCATCAATCCATATGTTACCAGATGGGTAGCTAACTGGCTTGCTCATACAGCCCACCTAGTCAAAACAGGGGAAGCCACCCATAGCCGGCTTTAGGCATAGGCCAACTAGGCGGCCGCCTAGGGCACTGCTCTTGCAGGGGCACTTTTCTAGTATTTATTTGGGGTAGGTACACCAGGATGGGGGTGCCGGGTGATGTGGTGGGAGCGCAGTGGAGCCCTTTTGCCTAGGGCACCAGTTGACCTAAGGCCACCACAAGCAGTAGACCCGTATTGAGTAACGTACCCAGGGTTCGGTCTTGGGGCCTCTGTTATTTGGGATATACTTTTCTGAGGTGCAGGCCAAAACCAGTGGGCTATGGCTGACCAGGTTTGCAGATGACTGCAAGCTGGTCACTGTCATCAATTCCCCTAGTAATGTGGACATCCTCCAAGGGGGTCTCACCCAAACAAATGACTGGTGCTAGAAACATGGCTTCAAGCTGAATAAAAAAAATGCATCATCATCCCCTTTGGGGAGAGTGACGTCCCCACAAATTATCACATTAATAACAACATCTTAAGCATGCAATCAGTCATCAGGGATTTGGGCACCCAGATTAGAAGGAATCATTCTAAGGGGGTGCGATATTTGTCAGCATGGAAGGAGATGCTCAGCAGATCACACTGCTTTGCCAGGGATGGTCTGCATCTCTCCCCTCTAGGCTTTCAAATATTAGCTAAAACATTGTCTTCCCCCATAGCGCCTTTTTTATGCAATGCCAAACTGAAAGTACTTCCGACATAGCAAATCAAAACCAAGAAAATCTAAAGGTATTACTGCTCAATGCTTGCAGCCTAAACAAAAAACTCCACTCTCTGGATGCTGTCTTTACCCTAGAGAATGCTGATATCTGTGCAGTCTCTTAGATGTGGTTTAAAGCCATGGACACCACACCAACAGTACAAGGTTATAATGCCTTCCACACATTTAGACCAGCTACTTCACAGGCAGGGACTAAAGGTGGAGGTGTCCCTATTTACATCAAAAATAAATATACTTCAAGGCTGGTAAAACAGGACAATGCACTTGAGCTGCTCCATGTTCAAATGACTAGCAGGCTACAGGTCCCCGTCTATGACCCAGGAAACACATACCATGTATTTAAACTTATTAGAAACACTAACCATCCAACCCAATACCATATTCATGGGTAACTTTAATTACTCCACTATTAACTGGGAATCCTATATGACATCAAACGTACATGCACAAAGATACCTGGATTTTGTAAGCACAAACTCCCTGGACCAGACAGTCAATACACCAACCAGGGGTGCAACTGTACTGGATCTGGTCCTCACTAATATGGGAGAGCGCTGCACTGCCCCTACTGTAATGGCTTCCCTGGTAAAGTCAGACCACAAAATGGTCTCCTTTGAAGTAAAAATAAAACCTGGACCCTCAGCTAAACTAGGAATATTCAGGAAGTATTCTAAGGCTAACCTACTGCTATTATGTGAGAACCTGGCACAATTTCAAGCCCCTATAAACCCAGAGAACACTTCTGCATATGCAAAACTGTTCAGAGAAACCCTGTACAAGCATGTTAATAGCTGCATAGAGGCAGCTGTACCCACTAGGAAGAAGTACAGAACTAACTCAAAAAACAAACCACCCTGGTAGAATCACAAAATCAATCAGATGTATAACAGGAGGAAGAAAATCATGACAAAAATTAGGAGTTGCAGCACCCAGCAAGATAAAAGTACTCTCATCAAACTCTGCCAAAGCCAAATGTGAGGTAAGTCTGGCCAAGGACAACCACAAAGCATTCTTTAGCTATGTCCTCAACCTCAAAGGCAATACACAATTGTGTGCAGAGCTCATTGTAAATGGAGCCACCTATACTGACCCAGAAGATATAGCAAACCTCCTGGCTGATAAATTCAGCTGCAACTTCACTCTTCTCTCCCCCCTCAACCTTCCCTCAGGAAATATCATCAAATATAACTCCCCCTACTATCACTAGGGAACAGGTCCTTAGTGCTCTCTCTAAGGCCAAGAACACTGCATCTATGGGCCCAGACAATATCCCAGGATGCCGTCTAAATAGCATGAAACATGACCTATCAGGGCCTCTGGAATTACTATTTAACTGTATCCTCCAAACGGGCTTTGTGCCTCATGAATGGAGAAAGGCAACAGTTGTCCCTCTGCACAAAGGTGGGCCATCTACACTATGGAAACTACAGACCGATAACCCTCACTAGTCTTATATGTAAAGCCATGGAAAGAATTAGCATGGAGATGATCACTATAGATATAGTAAACCTCCAGACTCTGGACCCAACCCAGTTTGGTTTTGTAAAGGGCAGATCATGCCTACTCAACCTGGTGGACTTCTTTGAGAAGGTCACCAAAGCAAAGGATGATGGCAAAATGGTTCACACTGCCTACCTTGACCTGGCCAAGGCATTTGGCACAATACCCCACTCGGTCATTGTTGACAAACTCAAGAGGTTAAGTACAAACTCGTATGTCACCCGGCAGATAGTCAACTGGCTTACAGACAGGACCCAGGAAGTTAGAATTGGGGAGTCCACCTCTACAAAGAGGCCAGTCACAAGTGGAGTTCCTCAGGGTCAGTCCTTGGACCGCTCCTTTTTGGCATTTACTTCTTAGAAGTCAAGGCCAATGTCAGTGGTCTCTGGCTGACTAAATGTGCAGATGATTGCAAATTAGGAGCTATCATTGAATCTCACACTGACACAAATGTTCTCCAGGAGGGGCTGACACAGACAAACAACTGGTGTCAGAGCCATGGATTAAAACTAAATGCTAAGAAATACGTAGTAGTATCCTTTGGGAAGTCATCCATCCCTGGTGACTATCATATTGACAACACTCCCCTTAGAGCTGACCCAGTAGTCAGCGACTTAGGGACACACATAGATAGTAATCTAGCCTTTGATCATCACGTGTCTACAATGGTGAGGAAATTATTCTATGTTGCACAACTTATAAACAAAGGTATGGCAGCAAGTCCAAGGAAGTCATTGTTCCACTGTATTCGGCTTTCACAAGAACTATCAAACAGGGCATAACTAATATGTCCTAAGCTGACCACCTAAAGGCCCTATCCCTGTATTCTGTCTCCTGCAGGCTTTTGAGTGGAGATCTATGCCTGGCATACAGGGCATTGTCAGACCTCACTCTGATGGACCTCCTGCATATCCACAAAGCAAACAGTACCAGAATTACCCATTATAAAGACTTAAACCTTGCCTGTGATATAAATAGAACCTACTGGAGAGATAGGTATGTATCCCAGAGACTACCCCATCTATGGAATAGGCTCTCCATCCATGTGAAGAAGAGCTCCTCCCTAATCCAATTCAAGTGCAACTTGGACAATTGGATAGGAAACCAGAAATTCATCCCTGGTTTGGCACCTATGTATCTAATGCAAACAGGTAACCTGTAAAAGGTTCATCTCCCGGGCCCATGCTTACATTTCTCAAAGGTATTAGAACTCATCAGAGTTCTGGAATGCACAGCTAGGCTTAAAAAGACCCTTGTGCTTGTTAGCATAGTAAACTCCTATGAACCTATGAACAATTGTACTATGTCCTTACATTCACTCCTGCTGTATTCTTAACAGATGGGAGAGTGCCAAAGCTCAAGAGGAAACTGAGGAAGAGAAAGGAGCAGAACAGTCCCCTAAAAACCCATGAAGAACGGCACTAGCAAAACCATCCCTAACTCTAAAGATATCATCCAACTTGTAGTGCATGGCAAAGGCATGCATAGAAGTCCAGGTAGCTGCTTAAAGAATAGAATTAGTATCTAAGCCCTTGAAAAGAGCACTAGAAGAAGCCACAGCTCTAGTAGAACGAGCCTTAAGTGAAGAAGGAAGACGCTTGCCCTGGAAAGTGTAACAAAAGTAAATAGCCTTGGAAATCCAAGAAGAAAAGAAGAAATAGTTTGCTTGGATACAGCTAGTCCCAAAGATCTTGGATGAAAAGAAACAAACAGCTGATCAGATTTTGTAATAGCCTTAGCCTTATCCATATAAAGCCTAAGTTTCCTGTGCACATCCATAGTATGCAGCACCTGCTCACTGTCAGACTGAGAAGAGGGAAGAAAGTAGGCAGATTAATAGCCTGATTAAGAGCTAGCTCATTAACCACCTTAGGATTAATAGCCTGATTAAGAGCTAGCTCATTAACCACCTTAGGATTAATAGCCTGATTAAGAGCTAGCTCATTAACCACCTTAGGATTAATAGCCTGATTAAGAGCTAGCTCATTAACCACCTTAGGATTAATAGCCTGATTAAGAGCTAGCTCATTAACCACCTTAGGATTAATAGCCTGATTAAGAGCTAGCTCATTAACCACCTTAGGCATAAAAGGATTAGTACACAAGGACACCCTTTCCTCAACAAAGATCAGAACAGCACGACAAGCCATAAGGGCTTGCAACTCAGACGCCCATCTGGCAGACGTAAGAGCTAACAATGAATAACAATGTTGCAAGGTAGCTGAAGAAGCAGGCTCCAAAGGAGCCTGAGTCAACTTCTCCAAAACAAAATGAATATCCCAGGGAGGAGGAACAGGCTTCCGGGAGGTCTAATATTAAGGACACCTTTAAGAAATTGTTTAACCTCAAATCTAGAGGCTACAGGAGGAGAAGGCAGACAAGCAGAGATAGCTGATAAGTGGGCCTTAACAGAAGAATAGGCCAAGCCAGAATTGAGCAACTCACACAAATAACAGAGAACCAAAGGAACATCCACAATAACTGGGTCCAGGTTACAAAAGACACACCAAATAGGAAACCGCTTCCATTTGGACAAGTAGGATTTCCTAGTAGTAGGTTTCCTGGCCTCCTGCAGGACTTGCAGCACATCTTCAGAAAAAAAGTTGCCTATGAAGAATCACAATCCTATTACACACAGTGTCAGTTATGTGTGGACAGGTTGGGATGGATGAGAGATCCCTTGTCTTGTGTGAGTAGATCCACCCTGTGAGGTAATTTGTGATGTTTGCCTCCGGCTAGATGAAGCAGTAGAGCGAACGTGTGCTGTCGTGGCCAAAAGGGAGTCACCAGCAATATTTTGGCAGCATCTTGTTGAATCTTGAACAGGACTTTAAGAATAAGAGGAAGAGAAGGAATGCATAAAGAAACATCCCCTTCCAAGAAAAGGAGAGGGCATCCAACTTCCACACTAGAGGACCTGGGACACTGGCAGAAAACAGAGGAAGTTGTTTGTTCAGAGGAGAGGCAAAAATATCCACTTGAGGAGTACTCCACTAGTGGATAATGTCCAGAAACACACCCATGTGAAGCATCCATTTGCGGGACTAAGTTAAGGAACTGCTCAGAGTGTCTGCCACAATATTCTGACCAGAAGTGATATAAAGTGCCTGAACAGTCACTTCATACTTGAGAGCAAGATCCCATACCAGAAAAGCCAACCAGCAAAGAAAATAAGATCTCACCCCCCCCCCCCCCCTGTTTGTTGATATATCACATCACTGTGATATGATCTGTGAACACCTGGAGAGGCCCAGGACAGAAAAGAGAATGAAAGGCCTGAAGAACCATCAGAACAGCACTCATCTCTTTAACATTGATGTGCTCCTTCTGCTGATGAGGCGACCACACCCCCTGTACCTTTAGGGAGCCATATGTCACCACCCACCCCATGTCTGAAGCATCTATGAACAATTCCTGAGAGGGAAGAGGGGGATGAAAAGGGATCCTTGGATTCAGAGACAACTGTTGAATCCACCAGGGAAGTTCCTGTCTGAGACAAGGAAGTAGGGGAACTACAAAGTCTAGAGGATGTGAATGTTGAAGCCATACTGACCCCAGAAACCACTAAAACTTTCTCACATGAAGTTTGGTCAGAGGGAGCATCAGAATGGTGGATGCCATGAAACCCAATTCTCTCAGAAACTCCCTGGAACTAATAGAAGCCAGAGGGAGAAGAGCATGAAAGAAAGAAATGAGAGTTAAGGCCTTTGGAAGAGGCAGGGATGCAAGCACTGCACCGTTTGAAGCCTGCAACCAAGAAAAACATGATCCTGAGAAGGAGTCAGAGAAGAATTTTTGAAATTTATTGTGAAACCCAGGCTCTGAAGAAGGAAAATAGCAAAAATGAAGATTTTTGCAAAAAGATCTCTGGAGAGGACACCTGAATAAGCAGGTCATCCATGCAAGGAAATATTTGGATCCCTTGAAGCCTGCAAAAAGCAATCACAGGAGTAAGGGATTTGGTGAACACGCTTGGGGCAGTAGAAAGGCCACAGGACAAAGCAGAGAACTGAAAATGTCAGGAAGCAACAGAGAAACACAAAAACTTCCTGAAAAGAGGATGGATCAGAATATGGAGATAAGCATCCTTGAGATCCAGAGACACCATAAAAGCCTGAGGGAACAAGAGAAGAAGCAGAGTCTGATGGGCCAACATCCAAAAGGAAGGCACCTTCAGAAAAGTGTTTAGATGAGAGAGGCCTAGAATAGGTCTCCAAGTGCCCAACTTTCTGGGCACTAGAAATAGACTGGAGTAGAACCCTTTTCCCCAGTGGGACACAGACACCTCTTAAATAGTACTCTGAGTCAATAGATCTTTAAGAATCACTGGGAAAAAGGGAAGTTTCTCCCAAGGAGGCTGAGGAATGCCCGTAAAAGGAGGACAGTGTTTCCACACCATGAAGTACCCCTGACGAATGATAGATAGAACCAAGAATACTGAGTGATCTGAAGCCAAATTGGAACAGAAAGAGGAAGAGAAAGAGAAATGTGGCTGGGAAGAGATGGATAGTCATATAGCACCTGGTTTGTCAGGAAAGAAAGGCATTGGAATCCCTGAAAACTGAGTCGACTTAGCAGGAGAAGCCCATTTGCCACTCTTTTTACCTTTAGTCGAAGTAAGAGATTGCCTATAAACAAAGGGTGGCTTAGTGGGGTAGTTTCTCTGAAATTTAGGCACAGAAAAAACAAACACATGTTTAAGATCCTGTAAGGCCTTACCCTTATCCTAAAGGGACTTAAAACAAACCAGCAGCAGCTTCCCCAAACAAAAGTTTAGGATCCAGAGGAGCATCTATCAACTTAGCCTTAATATCATCAGGTAGAGGTTGAAGCCTAAGCCAAAAATACCTCATCACCACACCAAAAACAGCAGCCCTAGAAGAGGCATCTGCAGCATCATAACTACATTTGATAGAATGATGAACTACTTGAGAGGAAGTCCCTATCAAGGAACGAACAGATGTTTTACCCCCAGAGTCTTGAAAATAAGAAAGAAGTTGACAGGCTTGAGAAAGAAGAGCCAGCACATACACAGACATATGGGTCTGATAATTAATTGTCCTAAAAGCTAAGGTAGCAAAAGTGTAAACTTTCTTACCCAGCCTTTCCATGGTTCTGCTATCCTTGTCAGAAGGCAATAACTTGGGCGAACAAAGCAAGTTAGGTGGCTTATCAGAGGCTACAGACACCACACAGCGGTCAGCAGCAGGACATTTAATAAAAAAAATAATCCTCAGGTACCCTATAAAATCTATTGGGCTTCTTGGGAGCAGGGGCAGAGAATCAGGTGCATGAGAGGCATTGGAAAAAACATCCAGCAAAGCAGCCAAAACAGGAGGAATAGCCGCAGGCTTAGGAGATTCCAAATGCAGCAACTCATAGTACCTCTTATGGATATCAGAGACCTGAGCACAATCCCACTTAAAAAAATCCATCATCCTAGAGGTTGTGTCCTCAAAGGAAATTTCCTCAAAAGGAAAATCAGGACTAGCAGATTCCATAGTCTAAAGGGGAAGGAATTTGAGTAGAATAAGTCAGGGATTCATCATCAGAATCTAACTCTTCCTCAGAAAAATCCTATTCTCTAGGCCTTTTGAGGGGAACAAAGGATCAAAGTGGAGTGGGAACCAAAACCCCCTAAGGAGGCTTTAATGGCATTAAAGCAGTAAATAGCCCCTAAGTAAAGGACTGCCACTTACTTTATGGATTCCTAGGAGCAGAAGAAACATGTTTAGTTTTTTTGTTTCTTTTTTAAGGGAACATCCCCCTATAAAATTGAGAGGGTTCAGACCGAAGATGGCAGTGGAGAGCCTTAGTAGGAACATCTTCCCAGCAGAAACCTGTGGAATTCCACTAGGCCTCTCAGAAAAAAAACAACCATAGTTCCTCTTGAATGTCCAAAACAGATGCCTTCAAAGCCTCTTCAGACATCCTGCCAGCCTCATCGGCCTCCAATCCAATCACGGCAAAGAAATCCGACAACACAGCCGGGCGAGCCTCTGGGTTTCTAATGACTGTGGGAGAAACACCAGACAGAGGATGGACAGTTGTACCTTTTTCACCTTCTTCTTTCCTAGCAGCTGACCCATGAGGCAGGAGATTCCTTCCATTGTATCTTTAGTGAGAAGTTTAAGACACTGGTTCTCAAGATACAAGGAAAGGGAAGAAAGCCTATTGTGAAGGGTTTTCGGGAGAAACGCCTAACAAATCGAACAAGAAGTATAGTCGTGAGAAGCTCCAAGGCAAAAAGACACTTATTGTTGCAGTCTTTATGGGAAATCTGTCTCCCACACTGGCATTTACCTTTCCTGGATGGCATTAAACCCAAACAGCACAGAAAAGGCAAGAAAAAACAAAAACCTCAATGGGGCACTTGTCTGCAACTTGTTAGGATTCAGCCAACAGGTGTAGGCATTACCCATACCAAGAAAGGCATGCAGTTGGAGAAAAACAGATGCAAATAAACAGACCAATGGTAAAAACAAACATTTGGACTGGCGGCCAAGAAGTTATGAAGATGGTGTGCCTGAATGTCACCTTTATGCTCTACACTACGCAAGGAGCATTTGGGTGACATTCGATGTACCTTAAAGCAATAGTAGGCTTTGGTAGATTGGCCAGACATCGGGTTTCCATGGCAGGGAATCCCATCTGTTTAGAATACTGCAGCAGTGAATGTAAGGAAATCTATA
>NC_056751.1:13360918-13385918 GCF_019279795.1 Protopterus annectens
ACAACATGTACAAGTCCTTAGTACCTACAGGTAAGGGTTGTCACTGCACTACATGTACTAGTCCTTAGTACCTAGAGGTAAGAGTTAGTCACTGCACAACATGTACTAGTCCTTAGTACCTAGAAGTAAGGGTTAGTCACTGCACAACATGTACTAGTCCTTAGTACCTAGAGGTAAGGGTCAGTCACTGCACAACATGTACTAGTCCTTAGTACCTAGAGGCAAGGGTTAGTCATTGCACAACATGTACTAGTCCTTAGTTCCTAGAGGTAAGGGTTAGTCATTGCACATGTACTAGTCCTTAGTACCTAGCGGTAAGGGTTAGTCACTGCACATGTACTAGTCCTTAGTACCTAGAGGTAAAGGTTACTCACTGCACATGTACTAGTCTTTAGTACCAAGAGGTAAGGGTTAGTCACTGCACAACATGTACTAGTCCTTAGTACCTACAGGTAAGGTTCAGTCACTGCACAACATGTACTACTCCTTTGTACCTAGAGATAAGGGTTAGTCACTGTACAACATGCACTAGTCCTTAGTACCTAGCGGTAAAGGTTAGTAACTGCAAAACATGTACTAGTCCTATATACATAGAGGTAAGGGTTAGACACTGCACATGTATTATTCCTTAGTACCTAGAGGTAAAGGTTAGTCACTACACATGTACTATTTCTTAGTACGAGAGGTAAGGGTTAGTCACTGCACAACATGTACTAGTCCTTAGTATCTAGAGGTAAGGGTTAGTCACTGCACAGAATGTACTAGTCCTTAGTACCTACAGGTAAGGGTCAGTCACTGCACAAAATGTACTAGTCCTTAGTACCTAAAGGTAAGGGTCAGTCACTGCACATGTACTAGTCCTTAGTACCTAGAGGTAAGGGTTAGTTACTGCACATGTACTAGTCCTTAGTACCTACAGATAAGGGTTAGTCACTGCACAACATGTGCTAGTCTTTAATACCTAGGGGTAAGGGTTAGTCACTGCTCAACATCCACTAGTCCTTAGTACCTTGAGGTAAGTGTTAGTCACTGCACAACATGTACTAGTCCTTAGTACCTAGAGGTAAGGGTTAGTAACTGCATAACATGTACAAGTCCTTAGTACCTAGAGGTAAGGGTTGTCACTGCACTACATATACTAGTCCTTAGTACCTAGAGGTAAGGGTTAGTCACTGCATAACATGTACTAGTCCTTAGTACCTAGAGGTAAGGGTTAGTCACTGCACAACATGTACTAGTCCTCAGTACCTACAGGTAAGGGTCAGTCACTACACAACATGTACTAGTCCTTAGTCCCTAGAGGTAAGGGTTAGTCACTGCACAACATGTACTAGTCCTTAGTACCTAGAGTTAAGGGTTAGTCACTGCACATGTACTAGTCCTTAGTACCTAGAGGTAAGGGTTAGTCACTGCACATGTACTAGTCCTTAGTACCTAGAGGTAAAGGTTACTAACTGCACAACATGTACTAGTCTTTTGTACCAAGAGGTAAGGGTTTGTCACTGCACAACATGTACTAGTCCTTAGTACCTACAGTAAGGGTCAGTCACTGCACAACATGTACTGCTCCTTAGTACCTAGAGAAAAGGGTTAGTCACTGTACAACATGTACTAGTCTTTAGTACCTAACGGTAAAGGTTAGTCTCTGCACAACATGTACTAGTCCTTAGTACCTAGAGGTAAGGGTTAGTCACTGTACAACATGTACTAGTCCTTAGTACCTAGAGGTAAGGGTTAGTCACTGCACATGTACTAGTCCTTAGTACCTAGAAGTAAGGGTTAGTCACTGCACATGTACTATTTCTTAGTACCTAGAGGTAATGGTTAGTCACTGCACAATATGTACTATTCCTTCGTACCTAGAGGTAAGGGTTAGTCACTGCACAACATGTACTAGTCCTTAGTACCTAGAAATAAGGGTTAGTCACTGCACAACATGTAATAGTCCTTGGTACATAGAGGTAAGGGTTATTCACTGCACATGTTCTAGTCCTTAGTAACTAGAGGTAAAGGTTAGTCACTGCACAACATGTACTAGTCCTTAGTACCTAGAGGTAAGGGTTAGTCACTGCACAACATGTACTAGTCCTTAGTACCTAGAAGTAAGGGTTAGTCACTGCACATGTACTAGTCCTTAGTACCTAGAGGTAAGGGTTAGTCAGTGCACATGTACTAGTCCTTAGTATCAAGAGGTAAAGGCTAGTCACTGCACAACATGTATTAGACCTTAGTACCTAGAGGTAAGTGTTAGTCACTGCACAACATGTACTTGTCTATAATACCTAGAGGTAAGGGTTAGTCACTGCACAACATGTACTAGTTCTTAGTACAAAGAGGTAAAGGTTATTCACTGCATAACATGTATTAGTCCTTAGTACCTAGAGGTAAAGGTTAGTCACTGCACAACATGTACTAGTCCTTACCACCAAGAGGTAAGGGTTAGCCACTGCACAACATGTGCTAGTCTTTACTACCTAGGGGTAAGGGTTAGTCACTGCTCAACATGTACTAGTCCTTAGTACCTAGAGGAAAGGGTTAGTCACTGCACAACATGTACAACTCCTTAGTACCTAGAGGTAAGTGTTAGTCACTGCACAACATGTACAAGTCCTTAGTACCTAGAAGTAAGGGTTAGTCACTGCACAACATGTACTAGTCCTTAGTACCAGTAGGTAAGGGTCAGTCACTGCACAACATGTACTAGTCCTTAGTACCTAGAGGTAAGAGTTAATCACTGCACAACATGTACTATTCCTTAGTACCTAGAAGTAAGGGTTAGTCACTGCACAACATGTACTAGTCCTTAGTACCTAGAGGTAAGGGTCAGTCACTGCACAACATGTACTAGTCCTTAGTACCTAGAGGTAAGGGTTAGTCATTGCACAACATGTACTAGTCCTTAGTTCCTAGAGGTAAGGGTTAGTCATTGCACATGTACTAGTCCTTAGTAACTAGCGGTAAGGGTTAGTCACTGCACATGTACTAGTCCTTAGTACCTAGAGGTAAAGGGTACTCACTGCACAACATGTACTAGTCTTTAGTACCAAGAGGTAAGGGTTAGTCACTGCACAACATGTACTAGTCCTTAGTACCTACAGGTAAGGGTCAGTCACTGCACAACATGTACTACTCCTTCATACCTAGAGATAAGGGTTAGTCACTGTACAACATGCACTAGTCCTTAGTACCTAGCGGTAAAGGTTAGTCACTGCAAAACATGTACTAGTCCTATATACCTAGAGGTAAGGGTTAGTCACTGCACATGTATTATTCCTTAGTACCTAGAGGTAAAGGTTAGTCACTACACATGTACTATTTCTTAGTACGAGAGGTAAGGGTTAGTCACTGCACAACATGTACTAGTCCTTAGTATCTAGAGGTAAGGGATAGTCACTGCACAGAATGTACTAGTCCTTAGTACCTACAGGTAAGGGTCAGTCACTGCACAAAATGTACTAGTCCTTAGTACCTAGAGGTAAGAGTTAGTCACTGCACAACATGTACTAGTCCTTAGTACCTAAAGGTAAGGGTCAGTCACTGCACATGTACTAGTCCTTAGTACCTAGAGGTAAGGGTTAGTTACTGCACATGTACTAGTCCTTAGTACCTACAGATAAGGGTTAGTCACTGCACAACATGTGCTAGTCTTTAATACCTAGGGGTAAGGGTTAGTCACTGCTCAACATGTACTAGTTCTTAGTACGTAGAGGTAAGGGTTAGTCACTGCACAACATGTACAAGTCCTTAGTACCTAGAGATAAGGGTTGTCACTGCACTACATATACTAGTCCTTAGTACCTAGAGGTAAGGGTTAGTCACTGCATAACATGTACTAGTCCTTAGTACCTAGAGGTAAGGGTTAGTAACTACACAACATGTACTAGTCCATAGTACCTACAGGTAAGGGTCAGTCACTACACAACATGTACTAGTCCTTAGTACCTAGAGGTAAGGGTTAGTCACTGCACAACATGTACTAGTCCTTAGTACCTAGAGGTAAGGGTTAGTCACTGCACATGTACTAGTCCTTAGTACCTAGAGGTAAGGGTTAGTCACTGCACATGTACTAGTCCTTAGTACCTAGAGGTAAAGGTTACTAACTGCACAACATGTACTAGTCTTTTGTACCAAGAGGTAAGGGTTAGTCACTGCACAACATGTACTAGTCCTTAGTACCTACAGTAAGGGTCAGTCACTGCACAACATGTACTACTCCTTAGTACCTAGAGATAAGGGTTAGTCACTGTACAACATGTACTAGTCTTTAGTACCTAGCGGTAAAGGTTAGTCACTGCACAACATGTACTAGTCCTTAGTACCTAGAGGTAAGGGTTAGTCACTGCACAACATGTACTAGTCCTTAGTACCTAGAAGTAAGGATTAGTCACTGTACAAAATGTACTAGTCCTTAGTACCTAGACTTAAGGGTTAGTAACTGCACATGTACTAGTCCTTAGTACCTAGAAGTAAGGGTTAGTCACTGCACATGTACTATTTCTTAGTACCTAGAGGTAAGGGTTAGTCACTGCACAATATGTACTATTCCTTCATACCTAGAGGTAAGGGTTAGTCACTGCACAACATGTACAAGTCCTTAGTACCTACAGGTAAGGGTTAGTCACTGCACAACATGTACTAGTCCTTAGTACCTAGAGGTAAAGGTTAGTCACTACACAACATGTACTAGTCCTTGGTACCTAGAGGTAAGGGTTAGTCACTGCACAACATGTACTAGTCCTTAGTACCTAGAAATAAGGGTTAGTCACTGCACAACATGTAATAGTCCTTAGTACATAGAGGTAAGGGTTATTCACTGCACATGTTCTAGTCCTTAGTACCTAGAGGTAAAGGTTAGTCACTGCACAACATGTACTAGTCCTTAGTACCTAGAGGTAAGGGTTAGTCACTGCACAACATGTACTAGTCCTTAGTACCTAGAGGTAAGGGTTAGTCACTGGACATGTACTAGTCCTTAGTACCTAGAGGTAAGGGTTAGTCAGTGCACATGTACTAGTCCTTAGTACCTAGAGGTAAAGGTTACTAACTGCACATGTACTAGTCTTTTGTACCAAGAGGTAAAGGTTAGTCACTGCACAACATGTACTAGTTCTTAGTACCTACTGGTAAGGGTCAGTCACTGCGCAACATGTACTACTCCTTAGTACCTAGATGTAAGGGTTAGTCACTGCACAGCATGTACTAGTCCTTAGTACCTACAGGTAAGGGTTAGTCACTGCACACATACTAGTCCTTAGTACCTAGAGGTAAAGGTTACTCACTGCACAACATGTACTAGTCTTTAGTACCAAGAGGTAAGGGTTAGTCAATGCACAACATGTACTAGTCCTTAGTACCTAGAGGTAAGGGTTAGTCACTGCACATGTACTATTCCTTAGTACCTAGAGGTAAGGGTTAGTCACTGGACAACATGTACTAGTCCTTAGTACCTAGCGGTAAAGGTTAGTCACTGTACAATGTGTACTAGTCCTATATACCTAGAGGTAAGAGTTAGTCACTGCACATGTATTATTCCTTAGTACCTAGAGGTAAAGGTTAGTCACTACATAACATGTACTAGTCCTTAGTACCTAGAGGTAAGTGTTAGTCACTGCACATGTACTAGTCCTTAGTACCTAGAGGTAAGGGTTAATCACTGCAAATGTACTAGTCCTTAGTACCTAGAGGTAAGGGTTAGTCACTGCACATGTACTAATCCTTAGTTCCTAGAGGTAAAGGTTACTCACTGCACAACATGTACTAGTCTTTAGTACCAAGGGGTAAGGGTTAGTCACTGCACAACATGTACTAGTCCTTAGTACCTAGAGGTAAGGGTTAGTCATTGCACATGTACTATTCCTTACTACCTAGAGGTAAGGGTTAGTCACTGCACAACATGTACTAGTCCTTAGTATCTAGAGGTAAAGGTTAGTCACTGCATAACAGGTACTAGACCTTAATACCAAGAGGTAAGGGTTAGTCACTGCACAATATGTACTATTACTTCATACCTACAGGTAAAGGTTAGTCACTGCACAACATGTACAAGTCCTTAGTATCTAGATGTAAGGGTTAGTCACTGCACAACATGTACTAGTCCTTAGTACCTATAGGTAAAGGCTAGTCACTGCACACATGTACTAGTACTTAGTACCTAGAGGTAAGGGTTAGTCACTGCACATGTACTAGTCCTTAGTACCTAGAAATAAGGGTTAATCACTGCACAACATATACTAGTCCTTATTACATAGAGGTCAGGGTTAGTCACTGCACATGTTCTAGTCCTTAGTACCTAGAGGTAAAGGTTAGCCACTGCACAACATGTACTAGTCCTTAGTACCTAGAGGTAAGGGTTAGACACTGCACATGTTCTAGTCCTTTGTACCTAGAGGTAAGGGTTAGTCACTGCACACCATGTGCTAGTCCTTACTGCCCAGAGGTAATGGTTAGTCACTGCACAACATGTGCTAGTCCTTAGTACCTAGACATAAGAGTTAGTCACTGCAAATGTACTATTCCTTAGTACCTAGAGGTAAGGGTTAGTCACTGCACAACATGTACTAGTCCTTAGTATCTAGAGGTAAAGGCTAGTAACTGCACAACATGTACTAGACCTTAGTACCTAGAAGTAAGGGTTAGTCACTGCACAACATGTGCTAGTCCTTAGTACCTAGAGGTAAGGGTTAGTCACTGCACAATATGTACTATTCCTTTGTACCTAGAGGTAAGGGTTAGTCTCTGCACAACATGTACAAGTCCTTAGTACCTAGAAATAAGGGTTAGTCACTGCACAACATGTACTACTCCTTAGTACGTAGAGGTAAAGGTTAGTCACTACACAACATGTGTTAGTCCTTAGTACCTGGAGGTAAGGGTTAGTCACTGCACAACATGTACTAGTCCTTAGTACCTAGAAATAAGGGTTAGTTACTGCACAACATGTACTAGTCCTTAGTACATAGAGGTAAGGGTTAGTCACTGCACATGTTCTAGTCCTTAGTACCTAGAGGTAAAGGTTAGTCACTGCACAACATGTACTAGTCCTTAGTACCTAGAGGCAAGGGATAGTCACTGCACAATATGTACTATTCCTTCATACCTAGAGGTAAGAGTTAGTCACTGCACAACATGTACAAATACTTAGTACTAGAGGTAAGGGTTAGTCACTGAACAACATGTACTAGCCCTTAGTACCTAGAGGTAAGGGTTAGTCACTGCACAACATGTACTAGTCATTAGTACCTAGAGGTAAGGGTTAGTCACTGCACAACATGTACTAGTCCCTAGTACCTACAGGTAAGGGTCAGTCACTGCACAACATGTACTAGTCCTTAGTACCTAGAGGTAAGGGTTAGTCACTGCACAGCATGTACTAGTCCTTAGTACCTAGTGGTAAGGGTTAGTCACTGCACATGTACTAGTCCTTAGTATTTAGAAGTAAAGGTTACTCACTGCACAACATGTACTAGTCTTTAGTACCAAGAGGTAAGGGTTAGTCACTGCACAACATGTACTACTCCTTAGTACCTAAAGATAAGGGTTAGTCACTGCACAACATGTACTAGTCCTTAGTACCTAGCAGTAAAGGTTAGTCACTGCACAACATGTACTAGTCCTATATACCTAGAGGTAAGAGTTAGTCACTGCAAATGTATTATTCCTTAGTACCTAGAGGTAAAGGTTAGTCACTACACAACATGTACTATTCCTTAGTATGAGAGGTAAGGGTTAGTCACTGCACAACATGTACTAGTCCTTAGTACCTAGAGGTAAGGGTTAGTCACTGCACATGTACTAGTCCTTAGTACCTAGAGGTAAGGGTTAGTCACTACACATGTACTAGCCCTTAGTACCTAGACATAAAGGTTACTCACTGCACAACATGTACTAGTCCTTAGTACCTGGAGGTAAGGGTTAGTCACTACACATGTATTATTCCTTAGTACCTAGAGGTAAGGGTTAGTCACCGCACAACATGGACTAGTCCTTAGTATCTAGAGGTAAAGGTTAGTCCCTGCACAACATGTACTAGACCTTAGTACCTAGAGGTATGGGTTAGTCACTGCACAACATGTACTAGTCCTTAATACCTAGAGGTAAGGGTTAGTCACTGCACAACATGTACTAGTCCTTAGTACCTAGAGGTAAGGGTTAGTCACTGCACAATATGTAGTATTCCTTCATACCTAGAGGTAAGGGTTAGTCACTACACAACATGTACAAGTCCTTAGTATCTAGAGGTAAGGGTTAGTCACTGCACAACATGTACTAGTCCTTAGTACCTAGAGGTAAAGGCTAGTCACTGCACAACATGTACTAGTCCTTAGTACCTAGAGGTAAGGGTTAGTCACTGCACAACATGTATTAGTCCTTAGTACCTAGAGGTAAGGGTTAGTCACTGCACAACATGTTCTAGTCCTTAGTACCTAGAGGTAAAGGTTAGTCACTGCACAACATGTACTAGTCCTTAGTATCTAGAGGTAAAGGTTAGTCCCTGCACAACATGTACTAGACCTTAGTACCTAGAGGTATGGGTTAGTCACTGCACAACATGTACTAGTCCTTACTACCTAGAGGTAAGGGTTAGTCACTGCACAACATGTACTAGTCCTTAGTACCTAGAGGTAAAGGTTAGTCACTTCACAACATGTACTAGTCCTTAGTACCTAGAGGTAAGGGTTAGTCACTGCACAACATGTACTAGTCCTTAGTACCTAGCAATAATGGTTAGTCACTGCACAACATGTACTAGTCCTTAGCACATAGAGGTAAGGGTCAGTCACTGCACATGTTCTAGTCCTCAGTACCTAGAGGTAAAGGTTAGTCACTGCACAAGATGTACTACTCCTTAGTACCTAGCGGCAAGGGATAGTCACTGCACAATACATACTATTCCTTCGTACCTAGAGGTAAGGGTTAGTCAATGCACAACATGTACAAGTCCTTAGTACCTAGAGGTAAAGATTAGTCACTGCACAACATGTACTAGTCCTTAGTACATAGAGGTAAGGGTTAGTCACTGCACATGATCTAGTCCTTAGTACCTAGAGGTAAAGGTTAGTCATTGCACAACATGTACTAGTCCTTAGTACCTAGAGGTAAGGGTTAGTCACTGCACAACATGTACTAGCCCTTAGTACCTAGAGGCAAGGGTTAGCCGCTGCACATGTACTAGTCCTTAGTAACTGGAAGTAAATGTTAGTCACTGCACGGAATTTACTAGTCCTATGTACCTAGAGGTAAGGGTTAGTCACTGCACAACATGTACTAGTCCTTAGTACCTAGAGTTAAGGGGTAGTCACTACATAACATGTACTATTCCTTAGTACCTAGAGGTAAGGGTTAGTCACTGCACAACATGTGCTATTCCTTAGTACCTAGAGATAAGGGTTAGTCACTGCACAACATGTACTAGTCCTTAGTATCTAGAGGTAAGGGTTAGTCACTGCACAACACATACTATTCCTTAGTACCTAGAGGTAAGGGTTATAAGACAGGAAACAGAATTAACATTGGCTACAGAGCAGAATAGCTGTCTCATGTTACCGCACTACAGAAGAGACTGTAGCAGTGTTATGTGATAATGTTGTGCAAGCAGTGTCCATCACCACCTTTATCATCAACCACAAGCTCTTTTTTAAGTGCTGGATGCTCCCCCACATACACACACACACACATACACACACACACACACACACACACACACACACACACACACACACACACACACACACACACACACTTTTTTAAAAGGATATTATGGGAACAATTCACCCAAACTGGGGGAGGGCCTTTAGGAATAATTACATCACTATTAGTACTCGACTCTTACATCACATATCCTATTAGTATTTCAGCACCTCAGATTTCTGTACACATGCCTGGAATTACAAGTGGCAGCAAAATAGCAGCTAAAAGGTCTCACCCCCAGAATGTACATCTACAATTGGGCATTCATGGAAAATACAACTTCTGCAGTATAACTGAGAGGCATGGATGCCAAATTTCCCATAATAAAATGGGATGAATCTAGTATTAAACTAAGGCAGAATAATGCAAACTTGCAGCAGTACTGCAGCATGGGACAATTTAACATAAAGAAAATAGGAAGGGAAAATATGTGATGAGAGTTGGACAAATACAGTCAATTTTTGTGCATGCTTTAATGAAGTATTAGGGCAGCAAAGAGAAATGAAGGAAACAATACACAGATTACACAGATCAAACGGGACTAAAAATAGAGATGTAGGGAAAATCAATGAAGAAATTCTATTTTCAGGTGACTGTAAGAGGGAACATCTTGTTTTCTTTTTTTTCCTCAAATTTATTTTATTTTTCAAATACAGTTGAATAAATTCCATAGTATTTGTATATAACATCTTAACTATGCACACTATTTACATCAGCCTGACACTATAACAGAGCTCAATATATACAATTACTTAATAGGTATAACAATCCTGTTATCAGAGTGTATCTGTTCAGTTATTGTAAAGTGTCAATCAATGATAAGACGTTTTTCCATGGATTGTTAATAAATGACTTAGTATGAATCCTTAATTCTTTAATTTTAATTTCCAACAATGCTGTGGTCTTCAGTAGGCTGTAGAAGTCTTCCAAAGTTGGTATTGTGTTTGTATTCCATCTTCTTGTTATACGCTTCATTGAGATTGCAAGTATTATCCATACTAGATACATATTTAACTCATTCAAATGAGGACTTTCATACACATTTAATAATACTGGAGTTTTAGATTCATTAAATAAAGCTTGCAAAAAGTTTTTAATATCATTCCAAAATGGCTTAATTTTAACACAGTCGAAAAAAATGTGATTCCAATCTGCATTGTGTATTTGCTCACAACTCCAACAAATTCCCTTTGTGGAAGAATTAATTTCAGTAATTCTATCTGGAGTTAAGAATGTTCTGTGCAAGTATTTCCAATTAAAAACTTTTCAGTATTGTGTAAAGGATGTATCTTTTATTGATAATAAAATATTTGATTTAATTTCTTCAGTTAGCTGTAATGAGTGTCCCTTTGTTACAGAATTCCAATATGAGGATTTGAGTGTTGCTTTATAATTTATTAATATCTTGTAAAATTTCGAAATACTATTTCCCATGTCATAATTATTATATATGATTTCATAGGTAGGTACTAGGCTATCTGCCCAAAGGCACTTCTAAGCCTAGCTAGAATGTGTTGGCTTTAACTGCCCCCTTAGATTAGTTCCCTGTGCCTCTGTCCAGCACAGCCACTGAAGTGATCCCTGGGGTAAACTTTCTGTTTCCCATCCACTCGTCAAGGTTTCTCTTGAAGAGTGTTAGGGTGGAGCTCTGCCTAATGTAAATTGGAATCTTGTTCCAAAGCATGGGAAGTCTCTGCAACAGGAATCTATCCTTCCAGCACATCCTATTTATTGTTGTGGTGAGGTTTAGATCCCTAGAGCATGTGGCTCGAGGGGATAAGGTTTTCTTTAGGTGAAGCATGTCCATCAATTCTGGGTTGGACATGGCCTTGTATGTCAGGCAGAGATCACCTCTGAGTAGGCGGTATGCAACCGAGTATTATTTTGTAAGTTTAGGTATTTCTTTAAATGAAGAATTACTAATTATTCTGCTTAAATCTTGCAAATACATCAGAATGCTTTGCATAGTTAGCCAATCTTGTTGTGGAATTTTGTATGCTGTTTCTATTGTTTGCATATCCAGAACTTTTAGTTCTTTGATACATTGAAACCAACAAACAAATCCTTTCTGTTCCCAGGAATTAATTATTTCTCTGTATATTTTATGTGGATAGCACTTTGTAACTATGAATGGTGTTAAAAGATTAAACCAGATTTTTAAATCTATATTTGCATTAATATTTTTCCTGTAATAATTAATCATACAAGTGTTAGTGGGCTTAGTTATGTTATATTGCATAATAATACATAATATGTGCCATGGCAAATTGTTTTTATCTATTTGAAATGTTTTTTGTAAATCAAATTCATTTATTGATATTACAGTTAGTAATTCCTTACAATTTGCAGAATAATTTGGACTTATCCAATCTGAGATTGTTTTAGATATTGATGCTTTAATATATGTTTCTATATCAGGAAAGTTTAATCCTCCCTGTTTCCATGGTCTGATATGATGTATTAAAGCTATTCTGTTTCTTTTGGGAAAAAAATAAAAATTTTATTAGGCATGAGTTATTTCTTTGAGTATATTCCTTTCTGGTAATAGTTGTATTGGCAAAGCTATATATAGACTCTTGGGTAGTAAAACCATTTTTATTAACTGTAGTCTATCATCAACTGTTATTATTTTGTTCCACTTTTCCACAGATATTTTATTTGTATTGATGATATTATTGCAGTTTTTTGTGACTAATTCATTATTATCCTTGCATAACTCAATTCCTAGATATTTTAAGGTAGATTCTTGTTTCTCTATAATGTGATTCTCATTTGTCTGCAATTCTTTTTTTTTAATTAAAAAAGAAAAATGTTGATCTTGATTTATTGAAATGGAGTCCTGAAGTCCTGTAAAATGTGTCAATTAAAATATCTAATTCTTCTAATGTCTCTTTTGCATTGGATAATGTTAATAATATGTCATCAGCAAAGAGCATTACTTTAGAATTGTATTATTCATAAACTCCTACTCCTTTGATTTTTGTATTGTTATGTATTGAATCTGCCAATATTTCAATAGCCAAAGCAAATAGAATAGATGACATGGGACATCCTTATTTAGTACCCTTTGTTATATGTATAGATTCAGAGGTGAAAGGACCTAGCTTAACATGCGCTAAATTATTTGTATATATATTCTATAGCAGATGAACAAAGGAAGGAGGAAATTCAAATAACACCAGAATTTTGAATAAATAGTTCCAATTTAGAGAATCAAAGGCTTTCTCTATTAACATAATCTATAAGAGAAATTATCCTTTTAATGGTGTTATGTGTGTGTCTATGATATATAAATCCAGTTTGATCATTATTTATTGTTTTGGACAGTGGTACTTTCATTCTGTTAGTTAATATTATCATCAATATCTTATAGTCATTATTTAATAATGATATAGGTCTATATGAGGTACAGAGGTTTGGGGATTTGTTTTCCTTTAGGATTGGTGTGATTAAGGAATATCTCCAAGAGGGTGCTATTAAAGTTTGTGACTGAATTTCTAATAGAGTTTTATGGAAGAGGGATAGCATCTTTGAAGGAAAACGTTTATATATTTCCATAATTATGCCATCTATACTTGGAGCTTTATTATTTTTCCCTCTTTTATTGTACCTGTAATTTCTTTGTAGGATATGGGTGCTTGCAAATCTAGTTTTAATTTTTCTGTTTTTTTATATTACAACATTTTTCATCTAGATTTAATTGCTCAGTATGTATATTTTCTTTTTGCAAATGTTCCACATAGTGATTTCTATAGGCATCAAGAATGTCACCTATATCTGAGACATTTTTCCCTTTCTTTTCATGGAAGATACTTTTAATGTTATTAGCTTTTGATTGTATTTTGATTCTTGTGGATAAATTATGTAGATATATGGGAGAAGTGGCCAATGTATTAATTTTTAGTTTTTCCTAAAGCTAAACTAGTTTTACGTGTTAGAATTCCATTGTATTTATTGTTTAATACTTCTACTTTCTTTTTCATCTCCAAATGATTTTGATTTTTTTCAGCTTTTACTGACAAAAGTTTGGATTGTGGATCTAATAATTCAGAATCCCATTCTTTGATTTTTTTATACCAAGTTAGGGTTTTACCATATATGTAAGCTTTTAATGAGTCCCATATCATTATTTTATTTATCTCTGTGGTGTAATTAATATCTAAGAAGAACTGTAATCCAGATAATAACCAGGGTTTGAACTCTAATTTTAGTTATATATGCTGGAATTCTGGAGTTAAAGATTAATGGTTTGTACCCATTTTGAAGTTTTAGTAGCAATGAATTGGGGTCTGAAAAGGAGTAGGGAGTGAATGAAAAAATTAATGATTTTAGAGTATAAGTCATGGGCAGCAAATATTTTATTTATTCTAGTTTGGGTACCAAATCTGTAGTCTTGATGGGAAAACAACAAAGATTTATCTTCTTTAAATGTGAAATTATCTACAAGATGAAATGATTATACCCACTTGTTTAAAGCTTCTGATACAGCAGATGTATGCAGCGGTCTTTTATTTGTAGTTTCAGAAATATCAAATATACAATTAAAATCTCTTCCTAATATTAAGTTGCCTTTATAATTACTGGAAATTAAATCCAAGTGTTTTTTTAACAGTTCCTGATCCAATGCCTGGGAACCAGTATAGACTGGCTAGGGTCCATATTCTGTTATTATATTTAACTATTACTAATGCCATAAGGCCCTCTTTATCTTCATACTTATAAATGATTTCTGGGTTAATCACATTTGTTTTCCATAAAATTGTTACCCCTTTTGTCTTTGTCTTATAAGTGGATTGCACCAATATAATATATTCCTTAGGATTCCATTTGTAATTGCCATTTGTTTTGAAATGAGTTTCTTGAAGGAAGACAATTTGCGCTTTGTTCAGTTTTAAATATTTCAGAAGATTTGATCTCTTGCTAGGATTGTTTAAGCCATTGATATTTAAAGATAATAAAGTTAAATCCATCTTAGGTTATTTAGACTATGTATTTTTTTTTTATTGTGACTATTAAACATTTTCCTCTGATAATTATAAAGTATATGTTTGAGCTTTTAAAGGAAATTATCAGTTTTATACTTTGAGCGTTTACCAATAAAGTAATGTTTTGGTCAGGCATACTAAAAATGTTTTTGTGAAATAACAAATTTAAACTAATAAATGTTAACTAAACTAAGATCCACACTAGTCATGGAATGAAAATCATTCCTAATCTGATGGATAAACCTAAGTCCATCAGATTATCACTCATACCTTGACAATCCAGAACATCTGAGCTCCATAAATTGAATTATCATATGGAGAATATTTGTAATAGGAATAAACAATATTTATATTATTTTGAACAGATATAGTATTATTGTAGATTAGACAGAATTCTAATACAATATAAATCTCTACTTATTGTATAAGCAATTAATATTTACATGAAAGATAGATGACAAGCAATTCAATCATAGTACAGTAGGATGTATCATGTATAAAACCTCAGTAAGTTTATAGCACACAGTTATTTAACACATTCACCTTTATTGATGAAGTCTTCCAAAACGTATTACTTAATATAAATAGATGGTAATAATATTTATACCTAATGTTTATAATACAAGTATTTTACTAGATATATCAAAAGTTATATTTCATTGTTTGCCAGCATTTAAATAGTCACTTTGTTTGTTGCTAACTTACTTAAAACATCAAGTTTGTTTTAACACACCTCTACCCTCACACACAACCAACCAGGAATCCTAGTTGTACTACTCACTCAAAGTAGTATCATGTTACCCACACTCACATCCCTATCACTAGCGCTACCATCGCTAACCTTCCTAACTTCCTTACAAACAGACCTACCACTACTCACAACTATTCCTATCACACTACCCACACTAGCCCACCCTCTCAAACCCACTCACACTTCTACATCTGCCCCACAATCATAAATCTTACAACTACATATTACTCACTTACAAAAATGACACCATCTCACCACACTAAGAAAAACTCTCATAGACCAAGCTCACAAACAATTAATATTAAAAAACACATACTGAAATTCCTACAAACTCTGCTAACCTCTGGTGACATTAATCCAAATCCAGGTCCCCTTTCAGACAGACAAACATCTGATCTGCTGATCCTAAATCTCAACATAAGAAATATTACCAACAAGCTAACAGAACTACATGCATTCATAGTCCACTACAACCCTGATGTACTCGCCATTACAGAGACCTGGCTTAAAGCCAGTACCCAAGATGAAGACTTTCTCCCCACAGGGTATAATACACTTAGATCTGATAGAACAAACAGGAAAGGAGGAGGAGTAGCCACTCTCTTTAAAAAAAACTTAACTTCCAGCTCCTGCACACCACACCATCCACTTTTCAAAATGCTGAAGTCCTATTTTCTGTCCTATCCATAAGAAACACCAAGAAGATCAATATAATATGCTGCTACATACATCCAGGCAACAACTCACTCATAATAGAATACATCCTACACTGGAAAAGGACAATCTACCTCAGGAACAATCCTACTAGGAGACATTAACACTGACTGGGCAGCCTGTAACTCCAGCAGCCCCGCTACTCATATCAATCTATATGGGTTCTCTCAACTAATTGAAGAACCAACTAGAATACATGAGAAAACAAAGAAAGAATCCATACTTGACTGGACACTAACCAACTATCCCAAACAAAACTATACAGTAGGCTGTCTCCCAGATGACCTACGTGATCATCTCTCCACCTTCCTACTCCACAAACACTCCAATCACCCCAAACCAGTAGCCTACAAATTCGTACGAAATGATCGTAACCTTACCCCACAATACCTAAATACTGTCCTAAGCCACTGCAACTGGGAAGCACTACGGACACTTGGGTTAGATCAGGCAGTAGACTACTTCAATACTACCTTTTCTAACATCTTTAACAGTCTAGCTCCCAGCAGAAAGATCAGAGTTAAAGCCACATAAGCACCCTGGCTAAATAGGGACACCAGAGCCTTACTAAAAGCTAGAGATGAAGCCTGGAAAATCTGGAAAACTGACAAAACCCCTAGCTCCAGGCAATACTATCACCCACTTAGAAAGAAGGCCAAGGCTGAATTCAAAATAAACAAACAAAACAATGTTCTTAGCACCCAAGGAAATATTCAAATAATCCACAGAAATTCTGGCATGCCATTAACTCCCTACTAAAGCCAGGCAAAACCTCTACTCCAGCACCCAGCTCTACTAGCAATACCCTAGACATAGCTTCTCAATTTAATAACCATTTTACTAAATCCATCTTTGCCCTGTCCAGTCAAATAACCAAAAACAGTCTATCTCAATCACAACCTAACCTAACCTATCCCACATCACCCCCTCTTTCAGCCTATCACCAGTGCCCACCTCAACTATCAAAAAACTCCTCCTAAAACTATAGCTAACCATACTGGCAGCTGATAACATACCTGCTGCATACCTAAAAATGGCTATTGACTCCCTATCCTATCCTGTCTCCATCCTAGTCAACCATTCCATACTAGAATCCTACATACCCAAACTCTGGAAAGTATCTCACATCATTCCTCTACATAAAGGAGGTAATTCTTATGAATTCTCCAACTACCAAACTATTGCCATCCTTTGCCCTTTATCCAAAATTCTTGAGAAATACATCCACTTGCAAGTGAAGGCATTTCTTAACACACACAGTCTACTATCTACCACACAACACAGTTTCTGTCCACATCACAGCACTACCACAGCCCTTCTATCCTTCACAGCAATGATAACAAATATGTATCAGCCATTTTCCTAGACCTCTCAAAAGCATTTGATATGGTCTCCCACTCCATTCTACTAGACTCACTAACATCCTTATCCTTCACCTCCTCTACTATAGCCTGGTTCAGAAGCTACCTATCTGACAGGCAACAATCAGTCCAGTGGAAAGGAACTCTGTCTACACAACTTCCAACCACCATAGGAGTCCCACAGGGCTCTATACTGGGACTGCTATTGTTTTCTATTTTCACAAATAATCTCAACAGCTCTACATAACATGCAACACTCATACAATATGCAGATGATTCAACCCTGATCTGCTCCACCTCATCTCCCACCATCCTACATACACTCACTCAAGATACCTTTAACCATTAGAAAAATGGATATCAGGTATCTAACTAATTCTAAATCCCAAAAAGACAAAACTGCTACTATTTACCCCTAATAGATAAAAAAACTCTCCTTTACCATAACATCTAAGGACGGCACCACCATCTCCCCTTCTAACCACACCAAACTTCTGGGCATTGAAATAGACAATAATCTCCACTTTGATGTTCACATCTCACATACCATAAAACTAGTACACAAAAAACTAGGCTCCCTATACAGGCATAAGTCCTTTCTCTCATAAAAAGCAAGAGTCACTCTTGCACAAAGCCACCTCCTCTTAACTCTATTATACACTGCACCAATATTTACCCAAATCAGGCAATGTGACCTAGACAAACTAGAATTATGCTACAATAAAATAGCCAAGTTTGCTACTAACTCAACCTATAGAACCCATCACTGTGCTGCACTAAAAGAGCTAAAAAAGCTTGAGCCTCCACAGCGACTTAACTATCACCAGCTGGGCACAGCTTACAATATTCTCAAATATCCTGAAAAAAAACCTTCATTATCCAACCTACTTACTGTCTATAGTGCAAACCGGTACCTAAGATCCAATGAAAAATCTCTCCTCTCCATCACCAAGGCTAACAATAATGCAGGGGAAAGTGCTCTACTCCCACACCATTGCCAGAAATTGGAATTCTCTTCCCCTATCCATGTCCACTGCCCCCTCCACATCCATATTCAAAAAGTCCCTCAAATCGCACCTTCTTAGTACCTGCTTATTCCCTTGTATCACATAACCCTACCCATACTACTATTAACTCCCAAAACTCCTCTCTGATCACACGCTGGATCTCTGATCCCCTGTAGGCTTGGTCATTTGAAAGGATACTTTTAACTGTAGAATCTTACTTGATATATTTTCTTCTCTTACCACTGTATAACTGACATTGTCTTTTTACCTATGTTCTATATCTTTTTTTACCCAGAGTGTTTTATTAATTTCTTGTTATATTACTATGCTCAGCATATATGATAAAACCTGTTTTGTGTATATGCTGGATGTATTTCTTGTTATATTACTATGCTCAGCGTATATGATAAAACCTGTTTTGTGTATATGCTGGATGTACTGTAACTGACATTGTCTTTTTACCTATGTTCTATATCTTCTTTTACCTGGAGTGTTTTATTAATTTCTTGTTATATTACTATGCTCAGCATACATGATGTAACCTGTTTTGTGTATTATGCTGGATGTACTGTATTTGTATCACTTGATGCTGGAGCTTTTCTCCACAGGCCTCCTCTGAAAATGGACCTGGTCCAGTTTGAATTTCCCGGTTAACAAATGTAAAATAAATAATAAATAAATGTAAACATTGATGAAAGTGCATTTTAATTAAGTGCATCCCTCATCTCCCATTTCCTACACATAAGGATTTTCATATCTGTCATTTCTTATTATAAAATGAGTGAAATTATAGGTTAAAACAACAAATTCACTTATTGTGATTTAATGATTATAAGCTCCCTTTCCATATTCATAAATTGCCATTTTATGGCATATACTGAAAGTTTTTAGATTTAAATGGCAACATTCTATTTTATATAATCAGCAAAGGTTAAGCTGAGTGATTATTGTCAATTTAATACTATTTGTTCAGAATGTGATTGTTACATTCTGTGACATTCCTAGTTCAGGCTTCTATTGTTTGCCTTGAACAACTTTGTCAAGTGATGTCATGTATAAAACATTAGTTACTTTGGTAACAGCTTAAGTATTATGTATGGTCAAGATGTATTACAAAACCACAATTCAAGTTAAAGCAATTATATGACTGTTATGCACATTTACTTATATGAGAAAATCATCATGCTTCCCCTTGATGTTCAAAATAGTGTATGTTATTTATGACAGGTTAAAGCAGTAGTGTTACTATACACAAAGTCCATGTTATTAAACTGTCTATTGTCAATTTAATACTATTTGTTCAGAATATGATTGTTACATTCTGTGACATTTCAAGTTCAGGCTTCTATTGTTTCTCTTGAACAACTTTGTCAGTTTTATGTCATGTATAAAACATTATTTACCTTGGTAACCACTAAGTATTATATATGGTCAAGATGGGTTACAAAAACTACAATTCAAGTTAAAGCAATTACATGACTTGTTATACATATTTACTTATATAAGAAAATCATCATGCTTCCCCTTGATGTTCAATGTAGTGTATGTCATTTATGACAAGACAGTAGTGTTATTATACATAAGCCCATGCTATTAAATCCTGTCTTTAATATTTAAATTCAGCAGACTGCTTCATCTTGTGTGACGATTATATATTTTATGTCTACATTTAATAAAATCACACATTACATAACTATTGTGTGTGTGTTGTTTTTTTGGCTGTTGCTTAGTTATTTGAGAGACCATAAGCTATAATGTTTATTTTTATTATTAGCTCCTTCCAAGCATGTTTATACAGTCCATAGACTTTAAATTATGAGACCCTTCTAGTTTCTTATTTGCTTTAAGTATATTTCCATCTTTACACACATATCAGTACTTCAAGCACAGACAATAATGGCTATCCAGTTTTGCAAGGATACCATCGTAGTTCATGTGGTGTGTTTCCAGGCTGTTCTTAAAATAGACAAACCAATATTTGCCCTGTTCCATTTTACCAGCCTGTTCCATGCAGTGGCCACTCTGCCAGTGAACCACTCAACACACTTTCCATTACCACAGATATTGCCACGAAGGAAATCTGATGACTCTCTAGCACTTCCCGGCAACCCCAAACATCCCTAGAATCAGCTATCCCCATATGCCCAACATGTCCGAGCAAGCTCACCTTTCAGACCACTGCAAAGGGTACTGCACAAGATCAAATGCTCTTAGTCTTTCACAATAACTCAGACTTCCACTCTTATGTAAGTCCTTAATGTGTTTGGACCAAAATGCATTTTAAATATAAAATTGCACTTATTATTATTATTTTTTATCAAGAATCAACTTAATGAGCTAAACAAAGTGTTGGGAGACCATCAATATTTGTATATCTGGCTTAAAACAGCCCTTTTATTATATATATATATATATATATATATATATATATATATATATATGTAAAACCAAAAACATCATTACCGAGAATCATTTTGGAGGCTCCTCAGAGCCATTAAGCATTATCATCACACTGTCTCCATTACCATAGCAATGTGGCAGCATCTGTTTCTGTTAGTGTGTCTGTGTACTGCATACCAGAGTCTCGTGATGCACCTGAAGCTTCACTTCACTGCATCTTCAAGCCTAAATTCCCTCCCTTTCAGCGAGGCAGCAGCCAGGAAAAGAACAGAGAGCAAACTGATCAAAAAAAAAAAAAACTCCCAACAAGCCGCCACAACAAGAGACAACACACTCCTCCAGCCCTCCCACCTCTCAGCAGACGTACGAACAAACCATTTTTTGCCAAAATATCACAAATCACAGTTCTATCCACCTCTTCCCCTGGATCCAGGCAAAAACACCAAATGTCTCTTCCTAATACACAAGCATCAGTAAACCTCGATCACAAGCTGCAACCCACAGCTTCCCGAAGATGAAAACAGCAACATATAACAGCTGCCAGACACAGTTGCATGCCCATACACCATGTCAGGCTTAATCAAATGGCACTCAAAGCTATGATACCTGCCATAATTGATATTATGTTTAGACAGAATAATAATGACATTTGAACTAGCTGCCAGACACGGCTGCATCCACGCATACCATATCAGGATTGATCAAACAGCACTCGAAGCTATGATACCTGCCATAACTGATATTAACTGTGTTTAGACATAATAATGACATTTGTACTAGCTGCCAGACACAGCTGCATCCATGCACACCATATCAGGCTTGATCAAACAGCATTCGTTGCTGTGATACCTGCCATAATTGATATTAACTATATTTAGACAGAATAATGATGACATTTGTACTAAAAGCTTGCTACTATTATTTAACCAGGATATACATGACATTTCTAAATCATACTTTAACTGAAGAAGGCATTAGTCTCCATGACAGCATTTTTTTCAAAACACTCTACTGTTACTGCTATTATATATGATGTTAATTTGTTACATTTGAGTCTGAACTCTGATAAATAGTACTTTGTTAAATTAGTTAATTAAATACTTAAATTATTATAAGTAAAATCAATGAAAAATGAACAAGATAAGTATTCAACAACCCCCCCTTCTTTTTCATTCTTTTTCATTCTCCCTCTTCACCCCTTTCCCCTATCCCCTGCTTCCCTTTACTTTTCCCCTCTTACTTTTCCCCTCTGACTTCTCCCCTTTCCCTATTTTTCTTCATCTCTATTTTTCTTCATCTTTTTTTCTTCATCTTTTTCTTCATCTTTTTTTCTTCATCTTTGTTTCTATAATGTTTTTTTATAATGGTCTTTATAAAGGCCTTAGTAGCCTTATCAAATTATTACATACACATATTTTCATATTTGTACACAGTAATTGGTTCATATACATAAGTTAGTTTGTATTCATTTTTTAATATACACTTATTAAAAGTGTTTATATATATACATTTATTTATTTATTTATTTTTACATACTTAAACATCTAAAAATTCATTTATTCATTTATTTGTCTGGATATAATGCATATTCTTTATAGAGGTTATCTGTTAGGAACTTCTCTTATCAATTCTTTGGTTTATTTGATATATATACATGCCACAAAATGATTAACTTATTTTTTTAACTTATGTTTACAGAGAAAGTTTAGTATTTGCTTCTGTTTTATACAGTATTTTTAAGTCCTTTCTGCATAAATGCTTTTTAGAGTTTACCCCTTTTAAAGTAGCTGTTTCAAACTGTTTTAACTGTTCATTGAGTTTTTGATTGTGTCTAATTGATTGTGATTAAACAATTAAGTGTTCAAACCTATGTATATAAAAAGCTGCTATCTTGTTGAAACATTTATGGTCTGAGGAAGTGTACAGGAAGGTACGCGAAAGCGCTTACCACAATAAAATTATACAGTTTTTAAAAATCTTGCTGAGTCGTGTTCAGTCCGCAGTTTTATTACTTTACTATAATTGATATTATGTTTAGACAGAATAATAATGACATTTGAACTAGCTGCCAGACACGGCTGCATCCACGCATACCATATCAGGATTGATCAAACAGCACTCGAAGCTATGATACCTGCCATAACTGATATTAACTGTGTTCAGACATAATAATGACATTTGTACTAGCTGCCAGACACAGCTGCATCCATGCACACCATATCAGGCTTGATCAAACAGCATTCGTTGCTGTGATACCTGCCATAATTGATATTAACTATATTTAGACAGAATAATGATGACATTTGTACTAAAAGCTTGCTACTATTATTTAACCAGGATATACATGACATTTCTAAATCATACTTTAACTGAAGAAGGCATTAGTCTCCATGACAGCATTTTTTTCAAAACACTCTACTGTTACTGCTATTATATATGATGTTAATTTGTTACATTTGAGTCTGAACTCTGATAAATAGTACTTTGTTAAATTAGTTAATTAAATACTTAAATTATTATAAGTAAAATCAATGAAAAATGAACAAGATAAGTATTCATTGAGTTCAAGTTGGGGAATAGAAACTTATATGTTTGAATTATATGTTGCTTTGTTTGGCTTATATGTGAAGAATTATTGGACTCTGAAAATTCTGAATAAATCATTACTGTTTCTCATTTTTTTAAGAATCCCTCTTATTTTTTTTGAATAAAAACAAATGACAAGTGATGTACCATATCAGTTGATACTTTGAGAGATGTAGGTGTAAGAGTTACTTTTTGGAACAGCTATCGTGGAATCAGTGTTTTGTTTGTTCTTTCTAGCATCAGTCCAAGAATTTGTTTATTTCATTCTTTTAAGAGTAGGGGCCATCCATTCCATTTCATCTGGGATAGACACTATGTTGTTGTTTTTGATGAATATAGTAGCTTTGTCTAAGTAATTAAAGGTTCTCATCTCATTGGCAAAAAGTATTTTTATCTTAGCTGGAAAGACCAGCTGTGATTTAATGTTGTTTTGTTTCAACAGTTTTATTATTGGCCAGACTTTTTTCTTTTGTTCTAAAATTCTGGAAGAATAATCATTGTCAAACCTTACCAGGCTTTGATTGTATTTTAAGGGTGATTTTCTCCAAGCAGATTTTAATAATAGTTCCTTGTCCAGAAATGAAAGACATTTTATAACTATGGATCTAGGTGGAATATTTGCTGAGTTAGAAGGAGGTTTCCTCAGTGCTCTATGTGCCATTTCAATTCCAAATCAAAGTCCCCCTTTCAAGTCTAAAAATTCTGGAATCTAGGTTAAGACTGAAATAATGTCTTCTCCTTCAGTGTTTTCAGGCAGACCAAAGATCCTTATGTTGTTTCTCCTTTCTCTGTTTTCTAAGTCATCTATTTTGTTAAGCAGCCATGTATTCTGTTTAAGCAGAACTTCTTTTTGGAATTCTTCCTCTTTGAGTCTCCCCTCAATGTCATTTAGAGAAGTCTCTATATTTGTTATTTTTTGTATGGTGTTGCTATAATATTTCCTTAACAGTATCAGTCTGTTTTTGAGAATTCAATTTGAGGTTTTCTAAGTCATTTTTAAAGCCAGACATCTTCAAAGATAGTTCCTGTAAGGTAGATGGCATCAATTGCAGTTCTTTTTTTCAAAGCAGCCTCTGGATGAGAATTCCTTGAGTTGTTCATATTCAGTGACTCAATATATCTCCAAGTTACTTGACAGGAAAATTTTTGTACATCTTCACCAAAATTGAAATTTATGTAGTTTAGTAGTTTATCGATAGATTTCTGACATTTTAAACTTGAAAATAATAAAATTTTCCTATATTATTATATTAGTTTATGGAGCTCTCAAAACTCACTGCTCTCAGCTGGGGCTATGTCAATTAAACGAACGCTTGAAATGTCGAACGTCATATGGTCGAGACCATATGTTCGACATTTCAAGTGTTCGAAGGTTGACTTTTAACAGTGACGTACGGTGCAGAATGGAAGAAGTTCCCTTTTTTGCACAGAAGTGCGGTCTCGGAGTTGGTATATTTATGTAGGGGGGTGTGGGGGGGGGTGAGGCCCCATTGCTCACACTGTTAGTGT